>NC_139629.1:49916156-49928656 GCF_964638095.1 Poromitra crassiceps | reverse complement strand
GACAACTGTTGCTTATTCTGAAGGAATGGAAGTCCTCCTCTTCACCTTCTTTTCAAATGTGGCTGATGGAGAGACTCAGGTCCCTGAGAACCAGCTCGCTCAAAAGGTTCTCAACTGTCTGGGAGCCGTTTTTGGCGACTTTGACGAGGTTAAGAATGATAAGTGACTGAGGTTAGGGGGGTGGTGTCTCGTGGACCCCTTGCGTGGGATCTCATGCGCATTGTCTTTTACAAGCACATAAGCACTTTGTGCGGCTGATATCACCAAGTTGTAATTATGAATGTCAATGATGTATGTATTCCCCCCCCCCCCTCCCCCCCCCGTGTCTGAGCCTGTTTGTCTTGTTCGTATGTTCTAACAAAAATTGAAAAAAAGAGAAAAAAAAAAGAAAAGAAACATCAAAGCTGGGAAAAAACCCATCATGTAGCTATTTGGTTTTGCTGTTTGACTGACTTTATGCTTTGCCACATGGTTGCATCCAAAAGCGGGCCATGCCACGAGTAAGAGAAGAGGGGAAGGTGGAGGGAGCGAGGGTGAGGGTGAGGGGGGGTGAGACTGGAACAGGATCCAAAGGGGAGGGGGGGGGGGGGGGGTAGAGGGGTAAGAGTGAGGGGGACATTTGCTCTTATTGGCTCTAATGTGATGCTATGAGCTTGAGTACTTTGCAAATTGATGGCCGGCCAACACACACACCCCGGGCCCCCAGGGGCCAACACACACTGTAGTGTGTGCTGGCCCCGGGCCCCCAGGGGCCAGCACACACTACAGTGTTTAATGATATGCTTTAATCAGCTCTCCTCTTGAGTGTCCCCATGATTCAAGAGGAGAAGTGAGTAATTATATATAATATAATATAATATAATATAATATAACAGTATAATATAGTATAATATAATATTATATATATATAATCTATATGGATCTATATAATAGATCCATGGGAGAGGTGAGTAAAGGATATTTTACTTTCTAGGGAGATGGAGAAAAATATAGAGATAAACTAGGCTCCCACAAGTGGCATAATACACTGGTTTACACTCTCACTGTGCGTTCACACCGGTGCAAATGATGCGATCTTCACCTCATCGCCCGTTTGTTTGCTGGAGATTGAAATGTTCAACTCAAGTGAATAATTAGCGGCGTTTCTTTGGCCTTGGTGTGACTGTGATGTACAGTTAGATAGGATCTGAGCGGCTTGGTGTGACTGTGACTGTACAGTTAGATAGGATCTGAGCGGCTTGGTGTGACTGTGACTGTACAGTTAGATAGGATCTGAGCGGCTTGGTGTAACTGTGATGTACAGTTAGATAGGATCTGAGCGGGGGGCGGCAGTAGCTCAGGAGGTAGAGCTGTCGTCTGGCCAATCAGAAGGCTCCGGGTTCGAGGCTTACTCTTCCCGGCAGCGTGTAGAAATGCCCTTGAGCAAGACACTGAACCCCCTAACTGCTCCACGACCAGCTGGCTGGCACCTTGCATGGTTGCAGCTGCCATCGCTGTGTGAATGTGTTGTAAAGCGTTTTGAGTGGCGATAGACTAGGAAAGCGGCATATAAATGTAGACACGTTGAGACCGAGGTCTCATTTTCAAGTGTGACCTGTATCGACAGTTAATTAATTGTTAATTCATTAACAACTATTTTGATAATGGATTGATCGTTTTGACTCATTTTTGACTATGGTTCTGTCTCTTTCTGTTTGTTCCTTACCTCTGGGTGTATAGGTGTAGGTTTATTGGGCCTTCTCCTCCTGCTCCTCCTTCTCCTTGTCAGCTTCAGAAAGCTGAATCTCTGTTGGGACCAAGAGGAGGAAAGTTCAGTTCAGTTCAGTTCAGTTCAGTTCAGTTCAGTTCAGTGATTTACATGTTGTCACTATTGTCTGCTTTTACAGTTTTCACATTTCAATTCTGCATCATGGAAATTAGCATCATGTGTTGTACCAATAACAGGTACTGTATTAGAACTCCCTACAACATTTTGATAAAAGAGCTCGTGTGTAACTCTTTGCTTATCGTTTTGGACAATATTTACAGATAATTGTGTCTGTCATATATCTCCTGTGTAGGGCTGGGCGATATGGACCAAAAATCACATCTCCGAGTCTGTATTTTTTCTGCCATTTGTCAGACACCTACGTTTGACCTCCAGCTTGCAGGAGACGATCGCCTCTCCCTCGGCATTCTTGGCCTTGCAGGTGTAGACACCACCGTCCCATTGGCATGGCTTACGGATCTCCAGGGAGCACACGCCCTGGTTGCACATCTGACGGTACTTGGCATCTTCACCGATGGGCAGCTGGTTCTTCAACCACTGCACCTTAGGCTGAGAAGGCAAAGAAGGAAAGAGGGAGGAAGCAGTGGCGTGAACGTCTGTCACCATTTAATACGCAGTTGATTCCTCGTTACATTGGATCGACACAAAGCATTAGTGTAGAGCTGCAACGAATAATCGACAGTTAATTCATTGTTAATTCATTAACAACTATTTTGATAATCGATTGATCGTTTTGACTAATTTTTTAAGAAAAAAAGTCTAAATTATCTGATTCGAGCTTCTTAAATGTGAATCTTTTCTGGTTTCTTTATTCCTCTGTGACAGTAAACAGAATATCTTTGGGTTGTGGACAAAACAAGACATTTGAGGACATCCTCTTGGGCTTTGGGAAACACTGATTACAACATTTTTCACCATTTTCTGACATTTTAATTTATAGAGCAAACGACTAATTGATTCACCAGATTAATCGATGATACAAATCATCGTTAGCTGTAGCCCTACATTAGTGTCACAAATGATGCATGTTTCTCGCTAGCTTGGCATTAATTCAAGATCAAAATGTGAAATATTGTAAGTGTGTTTATGTGTTTCAAATCCATCACAGAGGAAGAATGTGCTTCTTCTCAGCTGGAAAAACGAGCGAGCTCCCTCGTTGTCACCATGCTATCACACTGTCATTATAATAGCTCTGCTCTCCTGCTATTATGTATTTTAACCTCCTCCATCACTTGTGTGGTGTCCATCCTCTCTCCCTGTCTCCTAATCCTCTCTTCCTGTCTCCTAACCCTCTCTTCCTGTCTCCTAATCCTCTCTTCCTGTCTCCTAACCCTCTCTTCCTGTCTCCTAACCCTCTCTTCCTGTCTCCTAACCCTCTCTTCCTGTCTCCTAACCCTCTCTTCCTGTCTCCTAATCCTCTCTTCCTGTCTCCTAACCCTCTCTTCCTGTCTCCTAACCCTCTCTTCCTGTCTCCTAATCCTCTCTTCCTGTCTCCTAACCCTCTCTTCCTGTCTCCTAATCCTCTCTTCCTGTCTCCTAACCCTCTCTTCCTGTCTCCTAATCCTCTCTTCCTGTCTCCTAACCCTCTCTTCCTGTCTCCTAACCCTCTCTACCTGTCTCCTAATCCTCTCTTCCTGTCTCCTAACCCTCTCTTCCTAGTCTCTTAGAACAGACGAGTTGGCTTCCGCAATTTTCAAATGCTCTCGCCATACCGTCTGTACGTTAGACCCCCAGAACATGCACAAGGAAGTAGTGAAAAAAACCTTCAGACCGGAAGGAAGTTCGACGGAATCTGACCAATCACGACACGCGTGTCCACGAAAAATATGTTCCCCCCGGAAACTTAAACCGATGCAGGTTGCTAATGCTAGCAGTGCTTTAGAATTACCATGGAAGCTACGCCGACGAAACCGGTGAAATAAGACCCTGATAGACGTAAACGATGTATCCGCGGCTTGGAGGAACCTCGTGCAAGACGTGCACTTATTCCAGAGTTAAACGAAAGTGATGAGGTAAGTTGCTAACGTTACTGAGCTTATCGTTCGTCTTACTAATCAGCGTTAGCTAACGATAGCTACAGCAGTATACAGCTAGTTAGCTAATGTTAAATTCTGATTGGACGAATGAGCGGAAGTCCCGCCTTTCAACTTCCTCTTCCGTTTGGTGCATGATTCTCCCCCACGAAGTACAGACTGTATATAGCTGCATCTGCCGGATGTAGATAAGACAGTCTGTTTTAAGAGACTACTCTCTTCCTGTCTCCTAGCACCCTGTGGCTCTTTCACTGATAGCCAGTGAGCCATATTGATAGGAGAGCTGCGGTCTGGACGGGTGGCAAAAATAGTACCTTCAATCTGTGATAAAGCAAACATCTCCACTCAGCCATTTAGGGACAACAGACTGTTCTTCCTTATCTCTGTCTGTTATTCCTCTTCCTGCATTATCTACTCTCTTTCCCTTCTCCCTCTCAGCTCTACCCCGTTACTATTACTACTACTTATAATTAGTATTACTGTTACTATTACTACTTATAATTATTACTGTTAGTATTACTACTTATAATTAGTATTACTGTTACTATTACTACTACTTATTAGTTCAGCGTTCAGCGTTATCGACCACGACATCTTAGAGGAAACTGTGCAAGGCCTTAAATCATCTTTGTGTTGTCTCGATACCCTTCCAACAAGCTTTTTTTAAAGCGTTTATAACTGTCTGTCGTCGGACCTATTGCAAATAGTTACTAGCTCCCTTTTGACTGGCACTTTTCCTGAGTCCCTGAAAACTGCAGTTATTAAACCCCTACTAAAAAAGCGTAGCCTTGATGCATCGGTAATCAGTAACTACAGACCAATATCTAATCTCCCCTTTATAGCCAAAATAATTGAAAAGGTTGTTTACCTACAACTCAATAGATTCCTAACCTCAAACGATCTCCTAGATAAACTCCAATCAGGCTTTCGCCCCCATCACAGCACAGAAACCGCGCTTACTAAAGTCATAAATGACATCAGAATGAACACAGACTCAGGCAAAAATTCGATTCTACTGCTACTGGATCTTAGCGCTGCATTTGACACTGTTGACCACTCAATTTTATTGGACAGACTGGAAAACTGGGTTGGGCTATCGGGTACGGTCCTCCAGTGGTTCAAGTCCTATCTTCAAGACAGGAAGTACTTCGTCTCCATTGGCAATTACACATCTGACCTAACTAGGATGACTTGTGGGGTGCCTCAAGGATCCATTATAGGGCCCGTTCTCTTCAACCTTTATATGCTCCCTCTAGGCCTAATTATGCAAAAAAAACAAAGTAGCCTATCATAACTATGCAGACGACACTCAGTTGTATATAACTCTTTCCTCAGCTGACTATGCCCCCATAGAATCATTGTGCCAGTGCATTGATCCAATAAATAACTGGATGTGCCAGAATTTCCTACAGCTAAACAAAGACAAAACAGAGGTGATCGTCTTTGGCCCCAAAGAACAAAGGCTTAAAATCACTGTACGCCTTGAGTCTCTATCCCTGAAGCCTAAGGATCAAGTCAAAAATCTTGGAGTTATTATTGATTCCGATCTCAACTTTAACTCCCACATTAAGTCAATTAGAAAATCAGCTTTTTATCATCTTAACACGTTCACTGCCATTGACGAGATATCTCGTCTTAAAAAATCCAACGGTTGACTGCCAATGACGAGATATCTTGTCTTAAAAAATTTTTTTTTTTTTTTGACGGTGGGACGTGGATCAACGCCCCCCACGTCTCCTATAAAAATATTGGAGCCACCGAACGTGTACAACCCATTCCACCGACCCACTAAGTGGCGACAGTGCTCTCCACACTAGAAAAAGCAGAGCCAAAACTGCAGGGGAACGCGCGAGGAAACCATTCTCTCATACTGTAAAAGGGATTGGCGAAAACGCTTTTGCTTTCGCGCATTATCGCGCTGGGAGCTGACGGTGGGGGATTGCAAATTTGCATAATAGATTATGCGTGCAACACACTTTGAAACACCCGCAGAAAGCCCACAATCGCACGCAGCTTCATTCCAGCTGAGCTGCAACCGAAACGACTCATGCAGACTCGCCCAAAGAGCAGCCGCCAGCAGCCAGGCAGGCAGCACAGACCGGCAGAGCCTCGCTTGTGACAAACGCTGCAAAGCCACTAGAGACACACCCACGGAGGGAGGAGTTTGAATGAGAGGGGGGGTTTCCTGCTGCTATGGAGGAAATTACTGTTCAAAACTATTGTTTAGATGTCTGACGTCTTACGCCAAAAATAAATGGTTAAAGTGACTGTTCTATCGAATTTCACAAAAAGCCATTTATCTCAGAATAAATTTTCAGACGCTGAAACCATGCTGTATTCTACTGCTAATGCCTACATAACTACTAACTCTACAAACTAACTCTTTTAGACAGAGAAAGCACACATTCTATCAGTTCTTTTGAGATCATTTGTGTTCACAAAATCTTAGCAGAAAAGAATCCTCGGCTCTTGAAAGATGAGCCAGAATCCTCAAAAAAAAACCTTGGCAGAACCTACCTACAGTATTGAAAAAACGGCTGGCAGTGAATGTGTTAAAAATATAGCAAGAATTAGGGGATACATGTCCAGACAGGATCTAGAAAAACTAATTCACGCCTTCATTTATAGTAGGTTAGACTACTGCAATAGCCTTTTTTCTGGTCTCTCCAAAAAAGAACTTAAACAACTTCAACTCATTCAGAATGCTGCTGCTAGAGTTCTAACGAAGACACAGGGCCCTATTCTCCCACAGGCCTTTGGCGCTAAAATGGGCCTTAAACGCAAAAAAATGTGCCTTGCGCCTGCCTCGGGAAGATATCAATATGGCTTTACGCTGCCAAATGCGCTTTAGGCCGAATGGGCGTGGCGCAGTCCCAGAATGGGCGAGAATGGGCGTGTCGGCCTTAAATATCGGCCTAATGATATCTTCCCACCTGGCGTAAATTTAGCGCTTAGCGCTTTTGAAAACCAGGCCTATTCAGTGCGCCAGTTGCGCGGAGCGCTCCCCTCTGGCACCCTTCTCTGTGTCACTCTCTCCCTCTCTCCTCAGTCTGACAGGCACAATACGACTGTCTCTCTCTGACTCCCTCGCTCAGACAGACACAACACACTTCCCATAGGAAAAAGCAGTTGTAAGTTCACTGCCTGTGAATGTCCCAGCATGCAATGGGCTTCTCCATTTCGCTACTAAATAGCAACCAAATGAGCCGAAATAGATATAAAGGTCGATTTATAAAACATCGAAATGAAAACACCACCCTATGTGAAACCTATATGTCATCCTGGGCCTATATATGTCCCTTGTCGATTTAACGTGATTTAGATAAGTGACAGCGTAACGCGCTTCTGTCATGTCCTACTGTGATGTCCGCTCCAATAAATTGGCTCTACTTCACATTTTAGTTTTACAATAAAAACACATTTATGCAATGACTTTACATAATGTAGGCTATATTTATGTGCATATCCTACCATCCTAGCAGGGGAGAGAAAACGATATCTTTCTGGACAAACTTTCACCAATCTATTAATCTCATCATATAGGGATAGGCTATATTTTTCTAGCTGATGCCTTTAGAACATTCTTTTCACTTTGATCTTGCTATAGTGTAGCGTATTTACATGCTTGCAGTATTTAAACTGCAGTTAGATTGGTTTGAGAAGCATAATAATATGGAATAATAGCCTATATATGGAGACAGACAGACTGGATGAAGGGAGGGGGGGTGGGCAGAGCGCTTGGCTTTTGTCTGGTTTTGCTGGACCACTGGAATTGGAGCTTAAAAGGCAAGCGTGCGATTCGTTTATTGCACTTATCCAATGAGCATGACGGTGCATAATTTTACGCTTAAAAGGCGTGGTTGTAATGCTTTAGGCTGCGTGTAGCGCCAACACCAAGATATCAAGTGCGCTGGTCCACGCCCACTGCGCCAAGCGCTCGGCCTAGAAACTACGCCGATGCAAAGATAGGGGCCTAAGAAAGCTGATCATATCACTCCAGTTCTTAAGTCCTTACACTGGTTGCCAGTGTGTCATAGAATAGATTTTAAAATACTGTTATTAGTCTATAAATCACTTAATGGCCTAGGCCCAAAATACATAGCTGAATTGCTCCCACGCTACGAACCGTCTAGAACTCTTAGGTCAACAGGGTCCAGCTTATTAACTGTCCCTAGGATCAAATCAAATCATGGGAAGGCTGCATTTACCCACTATGCTTCTGCTAGCTGGAACAAATTGCCTGAAGACCTCAGATCTGTCCCAACCTTACTTACTTTTAAAAATAGACTAAAGACTTTTATGTTTACCGTCGCTTTTAACTGCTGACAGCTACTATGCAACCCCAATGAGTCCTCTATAAGTTTTTAGCTCTTTCTGCAACTGCTGCGCCTGTTGCTTAATGCACTTTTTATACTCTTTTTTTAAAGTTTTGTTGTGATGCTTTTAAATGTCCATTTTATTCTCTTCTTTTCTTTTCTTTTCCTGTCAACCATTTTATGTGAAGCACTTTGAATTGCCTCTGTGTATGAAATGTGCTATACAAATAAACTTCACTTGACTTGACTTATTATTAGTATTACTGTTACTATTACTACTTTTGCTAGGCAACAGTTTGGACTCAAGTTTATTTCCTGTCGGTCACTGTGTGTGCAGCAAATACTGGACCAGGAAGTAAGGCTACGGTCAATTTGGTTTACTCTATTGCATTTTACTGCATTGTATTGACTGTTTACGTTTAGGGAGATACTGTGTGATACTGTGTTATGCTATGTGTGTTATGTGGATATTTCATGCCTGAGTGAGAGCAACTGTAACTTGTCCCAATTTCCCCCCCGGGGATCATTAAAGTCTTTCTGATTCTGATTCTGATTCTGAATGTTTATAATATGTTGTCAAGCTGAAACGGTCTATAAGTAGTTCTTGGTAATAGGCTATGGACTCTGAGCCGAGGAAGAGACAGTGTGTGTAGCACAATAGAAGCACGTTGCAAACACTCGCATACAGTAGCTCAAACACACACAGACACACACAAACACACACATGATTAGTAAGTGGGTTAGGTTTTCACACAGTTGGTACTGCTGCGTTGCTGAGCATAAATGACTCATTTAGATGTGGTAAGTCCAGTTACCGCACACACACACACACACACACACACACACACACACACACACACACACACACACACACACACACACACACACACACACACACACACACACACACACAGGTTGCTAGTCCTGCCTCAGCTGTCCCTTAAAACATGCTGATCTAGCACCCTGTTCAGTAGCAGGGTTCCCACTCTTTTCTAGAGATACTTTTTCAGCGATGATCTGGCTCAGTGGTCCCCAAACTGGGGTACACATACCCCTAGGGGTATGTGGCGGTACTACAGGGGGGTACTTGAGAGAAAGAGGGCAATGGAAATGAATTGTTCAAATGAATGTGCTCAGGAGGCACTAATTGCAACTCTTTCACTCCATTTCTTATTTTGTAATGTTGTATTCTTCAAAAGGTGGGTTATCATTCATTCAGCGCATCATATATGCTGTAGTTTTCTCTGGCAGTTTAAGAAGCAAAATGTAGTCGGGTAAAGGGGGTACTTGGATTCATAAATCAGGGAAAGGGGGTACTTGGATTCATAAATCAGGGAAAGGGGGTACTGAAGGCAAAACAGACCTGCAGTCTATGGCTGTAACTCATCTACAGGGGAACACAGAATTGTGGACCAAGGCAGCTCAGCAGGCAAAGTAGTAAACAAAAATAAGAAGGGAGCTCCTTGAAGTTTTACAAGAATAGTATTTAATCCCGAAGTAGTATATTCGTGTACACAGCAGTGTTACAAACAGAAGATATATATATATATATGAAGATATCTTCTGTTTGTAACACTGCTGTGTACACGAATATACTACTTCGGGATTAAATACTATTCTTGTAAAACTTCAAGGTGCTCCCTCCTTATTTTTGTAACTTATCTATGAAATAATGTCTTACATGCTGATAAAATGATGACAAATTGTACTGTGTTGTTGTTTCTGCAAGGTCAACTTGGTGGTGCCCTTAGGGCAGTGGTTCTCAAAGTGGGGTCCGGGGACCCCCAGGGGTCCTCGAGGGAGTTCCAGGGGATCCCGAGGACTTATTTCCACTCTAATACCAGCTATAAGTAACACAACAATGACAGAATGTAGGACTATTTTGGTCACGGGTTTCATGCACTTTCTGTAATAAACCATCTAAAAGCTAGAATCGTATCCGATGGGGGACCCTGGGACAAAATCTGATGAATCGGGGGTCCGTGGTCTAATTGGTGTCATTGTAGGGGACAACTGGGCAGGCTGAGGGCAGCCCTAGCCTAGCCTCTCTTGACCTGTGCTATGTCACAGCTGCACCGACCGGACACACGCACAGCCTGCTCACTCCCCTCTGTTCTCACCACAGCCTGCTCACTCTCCTCTGTTCTCACCACAGCCTGCTCACTCCCCTCTGTTCTCACCACAGCCTGCTCACTCTCCTCTGTCCGGACACACGCACAGCCTGCTCACTCCCCTCTGTTCTCACCACAGCCTGCTCACTCCCCTCTGTTCTCACCACAGCCTGCTCACTCTCCTCTGTTCTCACCACAGCCTGCTCACTCTCCTCTGTCCGGACACACGCACAGCCTGCTCACTCCCCTCTGTTCTCACCACAGCCTGCTCACTCCCCTCTGTTCTCACCACAGCCTGCTCACTCCCCTCTGTTCTCACCACAGCCTGCTCACTCCCCTCTGTTCTCACCACAGCCTGCTCACTCCCCTCTGTTCTCACCACAGCCTGCTCACTCCCCTCTGTTCTCACCACAGCCTGCTCACTCCCCTCTGTTCTCACCACAGCCTGCTCACTCCCCTCTGTTCTCACCACAGCCTGCTCACTCTCCTCTGTTCTCACTGGGTGAGAAGCCAAGGTCGACTAGGTAGGTCGCATCATCAACTCCATTTCCGCCAACGACCATCTGCGTCAGTCAGACAACTGTAAGGAGGATATGTTTAACCAGAGCTGTGGTGGTCAACAACATGCTGAAACCTCACCCACACATACCAGCTGCCCTGCCCTGTTCAACAGCGACATCAAGACCTCATTTTGGAATGGTGTCCACAACACACTCAAATGGTTTACTGAGACAAAGAGAGCCACCATGTTAAACTAACAATGTACAAATGAGTACAAATGACATAATTGGTCATACAAGTTTCAAGAATAGCAGGAAAATGGTCATTTCAGCTTCATCACAACATATCCAAACTCTCAACAGACCCAGTGCAGCGTAGTAGTGTGCCAGGAGACACACTTCCTTTCTTCACAAGGATCAACAGAGGCTCTCCCAGCTATGCTAAGTTTGCTTGTGCTCCAAACAAATTACTTGCAGGTCACCATTTAAATGCCAGCTAATCACATGCTAAAATGCCAGCCAATCAGCAGATGTCAGCGGCTATTGGTGAGGCATGGTGTGAAGGCCATTGTGATCCTGGACGTTCAGGTGTGGAATACATCAACCTCAGGAGGGGGCTTAGAGGGTCAGGGACATCCTGTCACATGACCCAATCAGCTGACCCAGGGTAGTAAGTGTGTGTGTGTGTGTGTGTGTGTGTGTGTGTGCGTGCCCAGTGGTGATTAAAAGAAAAAAAAAAGGGAGATTTTGAGTGCTAGAAACTAGCAAAGATTGGCCCTTGTACTCGGGTGTAAGCTGAGGGACCAGGGACTGGTGCTTTGGGTAACAGTAACAGTAGACCAAGGGCATTTTTTAGAGATTGTGTGAGTGCAGATTGTAAGATTTCAAAATGAAATCTGAAAATAGTTGGGAGAACATTATGCTTATAACATAACATTCAGAGGAAATAGCCCTGAACAAGCTTAGTTTGCTAACAATTATACAATTATAACTATTTAGTGATCCTAATTATATTGAGTGCGTTCTTCAACATCCAAACAAACCCCCCCCCAACCTCCAACCTTTTATCTTGATTTGTGTAATTTCACGGTTGCCTACTTGTTACCCCTGTGTACACATATGTGTGTGTGCGTGTGTGTGTGTGTGCATGTGTGTGTGTGTGTGTGCGCGTGTGTGTTAGCAGAGTAAGAAGCTGCTGACCTTGGGGAACCCGCGGACGGAGCAGAGCAGTTTGGTGCTGTATCCGATAGTGGTGGCGCGGTCGGTCAGGTTCGTGGTGAACTTGGGCGCCTCGTTGAAGTTGTACTCCTGGTAGACGGGGGCCGCGTAGACGATGCCTGAGACACGGATTGGGAGAACAGGGTCTCTAGATCACACTGGCTGGAGGAAGTACTTTCAGCATGCAGGCGACATTCAAGAGAGGAAAAACACGAAACGACGTTCTAGCACGGAAACATACTGTATATGTCACTGAAAGACCATCAAATTAATATCCCAGTAGTTTTCATCTTACAAACGAAGAAGAAGAAGAAAAGAAAAGACAGTCAAACACATTTGAGCTGCTCAAAGGTCATTGGTCCTAAAGGTCACCTGTCTTCTGGATGGTGGCCACTTCGGGGGTGTCAGCAGCCTCTTCACTGATGCCCACTTTGTTCTCAGCAAACACCCTGAAGGTGTAGGAGTTGCCCATGATGAGGTCTGAGACGGTGGCAGTTAGCCGGTGGTAGTGCTCCAGCACTGTGAACCAGTCCTTCATACAGAGACAGTCACAT
>NC_139629.1:49873656-49911156 GCF_964638095.1 Poromitra crassiceps | reverse complement strand
CACACACATGCACGCACGCAATGTAGCTAATACTGTATCACAATTAAATTTTCTATCCCACGATTGGACAGTTTTGTATTGCAATATGTTGAATTTCAACATATTGTCCCATCCCTATGCCTTGTATACTATGTGAAATTGTCAAGTGGTTGGAACGTTGTGAATGAGGCAGTGAATAAGCAGCAGTCTGTGGGATGCTTTGGCTTTAGGCAGGGTGCTGAGTGTGTTTCAACATAAACAGCAAATCTGTCTAAAGCTTCACAGCTTACAGGATATATGAAACCCCCAAGCTGCTCCCCTCCACCACCTGTCGGCCTCCTGCAACCACCGTTTCTCCTCTTCCACTCAAGATGTGCTCTGACCACTAGGCATGGGTCGGTTGAAAATGTTGAAACCGGTTCGCTATTCCCCCCAAAAAACGTATCAAACGGGTATATCAAATTTTACATTTTCTTTTTTTAGTGTAGCCCATAAATGACTAATGCGACTGCAGTTGGTGGCGATAATGCACCTCTAGGCTGGTATGCCAACCAGCACTAACACTGAATAAAAATAAGCAGAACCATTTAACTGTAACAACACAGTTTTTATTTCTCATAACTATTCAGCTGAACTTTTCTTCAAACATCAACATAATAAACAAAATGAGACTTTTGCCTACTAGTGCAACTTGAGAAGAGGCTATTACGAAAAATTGTGCAATCAGAATGGATTGGCACTATTTTTTTGTAAAATTCATTTTTTTCGGTTTGCACGTGATCAAACCGGTTTGGGCTCGTACACCGAACCGAACCGGTAAAACCGGAAATCGACCCATGCCTACTGACCACCCCATGAGCCTCCTGTCCACCTTCATATAGCTGTCCTATGTGCTCTGACCACCCCATGAGCCTCCTGTCCACCTTCATAGCTGTCCTATGTGCTCTGACCACCCCATGAACCTCCTGTCCACCATCATATAGCTGTCCTATCCCAATTTCTGCGTCTCTTGCACTCTGGCTAACTTGGTTTCGTCTGTCAAATCTCCTGGTCTCATCCCACCATCACGCGGCTGTTGGGATATTGGTGTACCGTGTATAGGATGCGATCAGGATCCGGAAGCATTGTTCTAAATGAGGATCTGGTTCCCCTGCTTTGGCTCGAACCCTAATCCCTCCTAATCAGCACACTTCCCAGCAGCTATGTCCAGAAGTGTTCCTGCTCGACCGCTCGCATAGGAATGATCTATAATCTGGCGTTATCTGGCTTCATGTGGGACACTGTGTGTGTCTATCGAATGTGTGTTCTCTTGGGCGTCTGCAGGACAGCGTGTGATGGACACACAGCTGAATTTATCCCCCACAGGCCACCATAATCCATCAATTAGGCTCGTGTTTCCAGTTGACCAGCGGTTCTGGTCACATGACCGCATTTCTCCCCAGCGGGTTCCTGTTTGTTTCCCGGGAGTTGATTATCCTAAGACAGTGGTTCCCAACCTTTTTACACCAAGTACCACCTGAGAAAGTAGTTGGCTCTCCAAGTACCACCATATGACCGACGTTAAAATACAGTCTATTCAGCCAGGCCCGTAGCCAGGGTTTGAGAAATACCAAGGTCATTTTAGCGCGGCGTGGGGGGACCAGGGGGGGCTGTGCACCCCCGGATAGAAAATTTTGTCCATTTTAAAGTAAAATGCTTCAATCTGGTGCACTTTGAGAGCAAAATGAAGAGGCTAGATCTATAAAGAACTACATACATCATGTTAGATTAATATCCTCTTTACTGTGCTGTTGCTTTAAAATGATACAAAAAATAAATGTCTCCCCATATGATATAATTTATATTCTGCATACAGGTCACATGGCAGAATACTGCTCAATTAAATACAATGGCCCATCTACATAAACATCACTTACAGGGGAGTTACTTACCCATTCACTTCAATAGAACTGTCCCCAAAGTCTAGCCCCAATCTAGCCTCAATGCAAAATCTGAATGTTGTGAGTTATCTCTCTTCTATAGCACACAGAGAGGAAGCAAATTGTTGCATTTCCGATCAACTGTCGCATTAAAACATCAATGACAGATTAATAGATCTGGGGACCAGGGCTATTTTTCAAAAGAAATTGGTGTGGAAAATACCGAGGTCATGACCTCGGTGTCCTCAATGGTAGCTACGGGCCTGTATTCAGCTATGCACAGTTCACGCAGGAGGCAAATTTATTCCAACCTGCAGCCTATGTGCAACCTGCAGCAGCTGCACTTGTGCTGGGTTGACTGCTGTCTTCACCTCCTTGTGCTTCATCGTTGCTGCTCTCCTCTACTACAGCTCTTTTACGATTCCCTCCCGTTTTGATCCACTTCATAATTTAAACATTGGGATTCCAGGGATCAAGTACCACCAGCAGGGGGGGCGCAAGTACCACCTACCTTGAGAAACACTGCCAATAATATTAATTATTATTATTATTATTTCACTTTCACATGTTTGAAAACTACTACTAATGACCACCATGGATTTTGCACAAAAACTTTAAAAAAAAAAAATTTTTTTTTTTTTTTTTTTTTTTTTAAATTTTCACAGAGCCTTCCAAGTACCACCAGCAGGGGTCGCAAGTACCACCTACGGTACGCGTACCGTAGGTTGGGAACCACTGTCCTAAGAGATAGACAGTCACTAAGACGTGACGGGTTACATCCGCACTACATCCTAAAGTTAAATATGTGTTAGAGATAGACAGTCACTAAGACGTGACGGGTTACATCTACACTACATCCAAAAGTTAAATATGTGTTACATTGACCTCTCAGGGGGGAGGTGCTAAGACTCTTTGAGCCATGAGGGCCGCAGGCAATAGAGAGGCAAAGTGACCGCCTACTTCCTGCTTCAGCACTCTACCAGAGATTTTCATCCGCCATTTATTTTCCCATACACATTTTGTGAAAATGCGTATACAAATAGTTTTACTGGTTCAAACCAAACGGTACGGATATATTTAGAAACAGGAGAGATCGCATAACATTTCACTGGGACCAAAACGTAAAGAAAATGCGGGTTTAAAGAAAATATTTTTCCGATGTTTTTTTAAGTTTTGGTCCGAGTGAAATGTTCTATGGTCTCTCCTCTCCCGATTATAGCGTTAGCTGAACCGTTTGGTTCGATGAAGTAAAACTATTTTATAAGCATTTTATGAAATGTCTGTGGGAAAATAAATGGCGGATGAAAATCTCTGGTACAGTGCTGAAGCAGGAAGTGATGTTCACTTTGCCTCTCTATTCAGGCAACACCCACTTAGGCCCACCCACTTCTTGCCTAGGCCCATCCAATCACAAGACTTCAACATTTCCTAAATGGCCGACATTAACACTTTCAGTGCCACGGCCCTTGGGCAAAAGGTTGCTTGCTGTGCCACATAGGCCGCAATGCATTTTAAAACAGTCATATAATTTCTTTAATAATTACTATGTAAACACTGAACACGCACAAATAACGATGAGACTCTCTTCTATCACCTGCAAAAAAAAGTTTATTGATCCCATTTTCCGTTCTTTAGTTATGAGCCGGAGAAGATAGCTTGATTGAACGAAAAACAGAGCTTTTTTTCTACGAGCTGAGATAATGAGCCTTTTGTGAAATTACGTAAACATTTCAAGCACATCACTGACTCTGAAGCTAATTTTCTGATGTAGTCACACCTCAAAAATAATTTCCTTCAATAAAACAGTGAAGGCAAGGGAATTTTGTTTGGAAGAATAATATTTTTAGCTGAAACCAGCAGCGCTGGCGCCTGCATGCGCTGCTGGTTGCAGCTTCTTGCTGATCTTTTGCTGCTGGTGGGCATCGGATATTCTGGCTTGCGTTTGCCAACCCTGTCCTGCTGTCTGGGTCTGTGTTGTGTACTTGGCTCTGCGTGCCCACCTCCCCCCCTCCTCCTCCCCCCCCCCCGTTGTGGGAGGAGTGTCTCTCTGCTCTGCTGTTTTCTCTGCCTGTGCTCAGCACTGAAAAAGTCCGCTAGATCCTGCTTTTTTACAGCCGCGTGTACCAGCTCCCATGCTTCGAGTTGAGAATAATAACAAATCCACGGCTGATCATGTGTTGCAGCGGACACGGAGGCTGTTGCAGCGGACACCGAGGTGCTCAATTGTGATAGCAGATTGGCTGCTGCAGGGGCACAGCTAAACGTTGCTTCAATGAAGCCGCTGCATACGGACGGATGCGATGCGATTTCCTTCCCCCCAATGACTTCTTCTGTGTGTTTCACTCCACGTTCTCTCATCTGGAGAGCGCTGTCGCCACCTAAGGGTTCTGTAAAATAGGTTAGACACATTCAATACCTCTGAATATTGTAAGAGGCGATGTAAGAGGCATAGATCGACACCCCCCCGTCAAAAAAAAAAATTCGAGTTATTGACGCCATTTGGCGTCGCTGGCACTCTACGGTAAATTTCTAATGACGCCATATGGCGTCGCTGGCACTGAATGTGTTAACTGTGCTTCAGAGGCTGTAATGGGGTCATTTTTAGAGATAGAGTGAGGATCCTGCTATCATATGAAACTAGAAGACCTGAGGCTGCATTGGTGCCAAACCTGTCATGTTCACTTGTCGGGAAGATGGCTAAATAACGCTCTAAAGTTAGGCTAGATTTTGGCGAGGCAAAAAGTGGCATTTTCTAAGGGGTCCCTTGACCTCTCACCCCAAGATATCTGAATGAGAATGGGTTGTCAGGGTACCCATGAGTCTCCCCTTTACAGTCATGCCCACTTTATACTAATCCTTTGAGGTTTTGCAAAAACTATGCATTTTTTTTGCATGCAGTATGCTATAAATGTGTTATTTGCACCTATTGTACAGTATTTGAATATTTGTGCATACTGGGGTCCCTAAACAGTTTTGGAATGGCCTAAATTGGGTATGAGTGGAAAGTTGATAGTCTTGTTATTAGAATATAGGATAAATTATGTGATGATGCTGCCATGCTACTGTAGCATTACTTATGTCAGCATGCATTTTGAGCTGAGCTAAGTGCTGTTTGAATCCTCTACCCACAAGGCTTGGTCAGTGTCAAAAGTGGGGTTTTGCTAGGTGTCAAAAGGGCGTAAGTGCAATTACACCCTTTTGACAGCAAACAAAAACCTGTAATGACTTTGCAGAACACTATGACTATACAATGACTTCCCTGAGCCTTTGAACAAATGGAATGACCTGCCATGTTACCTAAAGAGCAAGTGGACCATGTGTCCCAGCCAGGACACATCAATAAGTCATGTGTCCCAGGACACATGACTTATTGATGTGTCCTGGCTGGGACACATTCAAAGAACTGTAAACACCTGTAAAACTCTTACTATCAGACGTTGGTTATTCTATAACATTATAGAAAAACTTTTGAATCTAGGCCTAAGTATTTAATGGGAATATTAACATATTTATATTCATCTAATATTGACATAGAATAAGAATTAGAATATATAATAGTAGAAATGATGTTATCATTCTGCAATGCTAGCATTACTTACGTCAGCATGCACATTGAGCTGACCTAAGTGCTGTTAGGATCCTCCAGTCTACCCACAAGGCTTGGTCAGTGTCAAACGTGAGGTTTTTCTAGGTGTCAAAATGGCGTACATGCAGTTACACCCTTTTGACAGCAAACAATCCCTACTTTTACTGTAGTTGCAGTGAGCTATACAATGATTTGTACATAGGTATACAATTATTTCTTTATTTGACTCCTGCTTATATACATACTCAAAGCGGACATTCTACATCACACTTATTGTATATAATGCAAATATCAGTTAACTTGCTTTATATACCTTCGATCACAGTCCTTGTGTGTTCGTTGTAGCTTGTATGCATACATTTTCTTTTCCATTGAAAGCACATTAAGAGCAACGTATACCAGAGTCAAATTACCTGCATGTCTACATACTTGGCCAATAAAGTGTTGCAACAGAGTGTTGTGTGACTCTGATTCGGATAATGTCAATTATAGTGTTGCCCATCCACTTTTATTCAGGCCGACCTGCACTTTCATTTCTGGCTACGCCACTGGTCTGAGAGAGCCAACTTAGCCAAGTCATTAAAAATATATATATATATATCGATCCTAACCCCTAAATTAAAATTAAAATGGGAAAAACTAAATTTGGGGGGGGGGGGGGGGGGGGAAAGGAATTTGTAATAAATAAATGAAAGGGATTTCATATGGCCCTACAGATTGTCCAATGCCAGTAGAGCTATCAGTCACATGACTTTCCTTCCGGGGATGGAAACATCACATGTCTGTTGAGCTCTATAATGTAACTGAAGTAAGGCAACACGGGTACAGATGGTAAATAATGTAACTGAAGTAAGGCAACACGGGTACAGATGGTCAATCAAGGCTCTAGTAAGTAAACAGACTGGCTGTTTAGAGGGGAAGTTCCCCCACCAACAAAGAGAAGGTTGATAAGCGTTTTGTCATTGTGTATTTTTAGGCCGTAAACCAGGAACATAAACCAGTATCAGAGGGACAGTTACTCTAGAGCTATAATTACATAAGAGGGACAGTTAGTGTTGGGATCATTACAAGGACATAAGGAGCGAGCATCAGTCTACCCTGAGTACCCTCTTATTACCAGTGCCAAAATGCCCGGTGTTGACAGTTTATCACAACAGCACCCCGGCTTAATGTAGATAAGGAAGACTAAAAATAAATAAATACATAAAAAATGTTGTGGCTACTTACAAAAACATTCAAATGTTTCCCGTTGGACTGTTATTTGAGCACAGGTTAGCGAGGTGATTGTGACAATTGAGTCACTTCACTGGCCTAGTCATGATAACAGCACACTGGAGAGTGAACGGCATAAACGACAGTGAGGTTTGACAGTGAGTGGCCACTCACCAGGTGAATGCCAATAGAGAGTATGGCTGAGATGAGATGGCTCATGAGCCAAACTTTTCCCTCTCCTGCCTGATACTGCCATGTAGAGAGCCAAAGTCAGCGTCACTTCCTGCTTCAGCATGTGCACCAAGAGATTTCATCTGCCATTTATTTTCCCATGGACATTTTGTAAAATGCTTATAAAAAATAGTTTTACTTGGTCAAACCAAACGGTTCAGCTATATTTAGAGACAGGAGAGACCATAGAAGATTTCACTCAGACCAAAACAATATCCATCCAAAATCCAAAATAGTGGATTAATAGTAATAGTATTAATAGTGGATTTTTGTTTTGTTTTGGTCCAAGTGAAATGTTATATGGTCTCCCCTGAGTCTAAATATAGCTGAATGGTTTGGGTTGACTGAGTCAAACTATTTGTATACGCATTTTACGAAATGTCTATGGGCGAGAAAAAATGGCGGATGAAATCTCTTGGTAAGCATGCTAAAGCAGGAAGTGAGCTCGACTTTGGCTCTGTATTAAATCCCACTGCTGCCTGCCTGGGTGATACTGCAGTGTTGACCTTGGCTTGGATCCTATGTTTTGCTTGTATCAGGTTTTTTTCTATGTCTACATCCAAAATGTGTCACATCAGTCAATAAATTAATTGTAACCAAGTAACTAAATCACACGTGTTCCAGTTAGACAGAAATAGTGCCACAGCCAAGCCTACCTATTTGAGCGGTGTGTGCACACTCAACTGGAGGTATCATTTGAACGCTCTAATGAAAGGTCTTGTCAGCAGCTATGGGATTTATACGCATACAGCTATGGAGTCCATCTGTAGCACTGGCACTGGAGACTATCTCTACCTCCTGAGTTGCAATATGAGTAAGCCAAGGATAGGTCATATGTTATTATAACTATCAAACAACTTCTGTCTGATGAAGGCTGCAGACGCCTGAAAACCTGACTTTTAGACTACAGTTGTTGTGCTTTACCACCACAAAAACCTCGGATAGCACCTCCTCCCAAAAAACTACATTTCTGGGGTATTTTAACTACTACTACTGGGTAGACAATATTTTGTATGATAAAAAAGGGGGGGGGGGGGGCATCTTAAAATATACGACAAAGTTACCCCAACAAAATACCAAAAAGCATCACAAAATGTTTGCTTTGAAATATGTTATTCTCAACACTATTTCACTATTATCCCATAGAAACAAGAGAGAAGAGGTTGCTCTGTGCGCTTACGTCTGATGTCACACACATTGTAACAGATGGTAAAAGCTTAGGCAAACTTTGGTACGAGTTAGTACTGTGTAACGTTTGGATGCCACTGATTGGACAGTTTCATGCACGTCTCCTGCTTTATCATAGGATGAGCAGAGTGCATTCTTACACCGAGTGGTAATCAGTGTGGTTTGTAGTACTGGGTACTCACCGACAATCTCGCGGATAATCACCGGCTCGACGAGGGCGGCGGCTTCACTGGGGCCGCCGGCGTTCACGGCGACCACGCGCACCTGGAGCACGTCACCCGTGGCCAGGTCCTTAATGCAGAAGCGGTTTGCTGGGGTCAACTCCTCATTGGCCTTAACCCAGTCAGTCGCTACAGGGAAACCCAGGGTTGGAATTAGTAGGTGGCTTTTTAATGGAAATTGGACTTCTTCTTCTTCTGTGGTGTTGTATGGCAGTTGGTATCCTTTATGGTGCATTACCGCCTCCTTCTGGATTTATTCATCCAGTTTCCCTACATTCTGTCCCTCTACTTCCAATTTGGACTCCTTATGGTGAAGCTTTGAGAGAAAGGTTTGATCTGACATTAGTTACACAAGGTTTGAATTTTGGTCATTTTATGCATTCGTTGATCGTTTTCTATTCATCAAACTGTAAAATAACCACTAACATATTTAGTCAGTGGCTCATCGCCTGTCGACGCAAGTTTACAAACAACCTGCCCATAAGGGGTGTGTTCTGGCCGCCATGATGAAAGCTCAGAAGGCATCTTGTCATCCAAGCAAAAAGGTGCTTCTAAAAGTGGCGTCAGGAGATACTGTGACAGCCACTAAATTCTGCCTGCCGAATACGGCCTGGACCCAGCTCTGAGCCAAGCTGCCCTCTGACACTGTGGGAACAGGTGCAGCCAGCTGGAGGCGTCACACACAGACACGCACACACACACACACACACACACACAACACACACACACACACACACACACACACACACACAAACACACACACACACACACAGACACACACACACACACACACACAACACACACACACACAACACACACACACAAGCGCACACACAGAATACAAAACGTACTTCCATCCTTGCAGGACTCGATGGTGTATCCGTCCAGGCCGGAGTCTCCGATGACCTCTGGAGGTCTCCATTTGACTGTGACGCTGGTGTCGTTCACATCTTCCACCGTCACGTTCAGGGGGGCGCTGGTGGGCACTGAACAGTTCAAACAGAGCAGCTGAATTAACCATTGCAGTTGCCAATAGCAAGATGGGCCCAAAATGGAATAAAAGGGTGGAGATGATTCGTACTCAATTAAATAAATAAAGTGGAATAATAATATTATGGAATAATTGCCCGTACGTTTCCATTCTACATTGTGATTTTGAGAGTTTTATTCTAAAAGCTTGTGTGTACATCCATTTTTCTCCATCATCCGATATCTGTGAAACAATTATCGTTCTGTCAACAGAGGACTTAGCACTTTGATGCCTGGTTGCATAAAGTCCACAGCAGGTGTTCAACACGTGTGTTATGAAAGAATGAACCAAATGAATGGATGTTGGCTGGATGGGGATCCTGGATGGGGAGGCTGGCGTTACCTGCAGGAGGTGGGGGCGTGGGGGGCTTGGGTGGCTCCTCCACAGGTGCGGCTTCAGCTGGAGCAGCTAGCGTTAAAACAAGCAGTACTGTAGGTTAATGTCATTATAGCAGCAAAGCCAGCAATGAGGAGCGAGCATCTGAAACGGTTGATAGGAGGACCTTCAAAGGTTGTGTGATCCCAAAGAACCAGCTAGTCCTCATATCTGGATGGAAATTGGGTGATGGCATTTTTAATAAATTAATATTTTTTTTAGTAAAGCCTTTCTTTTAGCATTTGCAGTATAGTGTCAGTGTGTGTTATTTTGTAGCAGAGTAGTAATGCTGTTACGTCTGTGTTGTGGTTCACGTTTACCGTCTGCGGGGGCGTCTGCAGCGGGGGCGGCGGCACCGTCTTCAGCAGCGGGGGCAGCAGCTAGCGTTCAAATGCCAATTAGAGAAGCCAATTAGTCACTATGACATCACTCACGCAGCAGGATTAATCTGTCTGACGCTAATCGTATATCTGTTGTACTGAAGCAAGCAGCCAGACAGAGCACTGACGACACAGCTTCCTGTATTGTGACGAGGGACGAAGACCACCGTGCGACAAGTGACGAGGACCACCGTGGGCTTGTGACCAAAGAAAAACACACACACACACACACACACACTCCTAAACACATTTCTTGAGACACTCGAAGACATTTGCAGATGGACCAGTAGTCGGACCACATGGACCACATGGACACATGGACCACATGGAGAGAGCAGAACGCATAAGACCAGCATACGTCCAGAAAAGAGAACCTGCAAGGCGTAGCGACAGAGACGTTCACGATGGACGATGGAGGTTACAGACTGGCACATGAGGCAGTACTGTGACAGAAGCACCAGGAAAACACAGCGCGCCATGAGCAAGACATGTATACAGCATGTGTATTATACACACACACACACACACACACACACACACACACACACACGTACACACAACATGCATGTGTGCACGAGTTGCCTGTGGTGTGTTACTTTTTACCGTCTGCGGGGGCAGCGTCTGCTGGGGCGGCTCCCTCCTCGGCGGGCGCGGCAGCAGCTGAGGTTACGATACGGGGTTACAGGTCGAGGTTAGTCTCATACGTTCATCTATGTGCTGCTACACCAGGGGGTTTCAAAGTCTGAGACAGTGGGCCTCCCCCCCCCCCCAGACAAAGCTTGGAAAAAGGAGCCCCTCCTCGCTCAATTCCTGGATGCCTATGGAATCATGATTATGTTGTTTGATCCCGTAGACACTCAACAATTGTGCCAAGATAGCCTGATCTTGCTGTTTCACATCCTTCAGACTACAGCAAATACATCAAACTGTATTACTTTCTGACTCTGGAAAAGTGGGAAAAACACTCTCATTTCCAAAACTACTCTCTGAACTATCTCCTTCACCAAATCACACACACATTTAGGCTATTCTATGATATCTCCTTTTGAGAACTAATGTAATAACTGTCTAATATTTCACTTCCATTCACTGAGCCTCCCCTGAAACTGCTTGGAGCCCCCCCCCCCGGGGAGGCCCGCCTCCCACTTTGAAAACCTCTGTGCTACACCACCCCGAGGGCTGGTGAGTGACATTCACAGGAGTAAAGATTTGAATAAGATGTATGAGAGACGTTCTACTGCAGGTAGAAGAATAGAGGGAAATAGAGTAGGAGAAGGCAAAAGGTGGAAAATAGTGGATAGATAGAGGGTGAGTATCTGGTGCATATGGTTGCTTTGTGGTCCATAGAAGGTGTGTGAAAGAGGATTTATGGTGCAATTGTGAGTAGCTGCTAGCTGGTATGTGGGTTGACTAGTAGCTGGTTGTGAGTAGCTGGGGGGTGAGGTGTCAGTGCTTGGTAGCCATTGTTTTGTCTGGATCCTCCCCCCCCCCCCCCCCCCCCCCCCCCATTTTCTCCCCAATTGTACTTAGCCAATTCCCCCTGTCTTGCTGTGCCGGTCGAGGCTCCACCCCCTCTGCCGATCTGGGGAGAGTTGTCGACTAGCACCATGCTTCCTCAGATACATGTGCTAGTTAGTCGCCAGCCGCTTCCTTTCACCTGACAGCGAGGCGTTTCACCGGCAGGACGTAGTAGCGCACGGTTAGGATCACGCTATTCCCCCCCCCCCGATCGACCAGAGGAGGCGCTAGTGCAGCGACCAGTCCAGTGGAAGACTTCTACAATGGCTAATTCAGCACAGTGTGAGTGTATTGACATTAATGGCCAGCAGGACGTCATTAATGTGTTGTCATTTACCGTCGGCAGCGGGGGTCTCAGCGGCGGCGTCGGGCGCGGCGCCCTCCTCGGCAGCAGGGGCGGCGGCTGCTGTTACATGTTAGATGGGTATTAGCAGGTGATAAGGACAGGTGAGTTCCACACCTGAGGTCAGGGGTCAATGTTGTCCTGCCATCACTGATGGGCCAGTTAAGATGCTTATTCATGCTGTTGTTGTCATTTACCGTCTGCAGCGGCGGGCTCAGCGGGCGCAGCCTCAGGTGCAGCAGCGTCCTCGGCGGCGGCTACTGTTAGTGTTAGATAGATGTTGGCAGGTGATGAGGAGAAGAAGTTAGTTCTAAACGTTCTGGGTAACTGCACCTGTGTTTCTCCAGTTTAAACGCCGGTCTGGTACAAAGAGTTACGGGAAGTGCCGTCTCCAGTCTCCTGCGTTAGCATTACTCTTACCAGTTAGCAAACACTCAACCAGTGATCATCAGAACAGACCGTGTTATGGCTTCATTATACTGTACCTGGAGTTGGAAGAGGTTAGAAAATGTTCTAGCGTGCAGTTTTACCTTTACCATGAAGAATGACCATATTTTAGAGTTACAAGACCTTATAGTGTAGCTTGTATATATATATATGTATATATATTGTATATATATATATATAGTGTAGCTTGGTTAGAAGAGCGATTGGGGTTACCCTGACCTGGGGCAGCCTCAGTTTCAGGAGCTGGGGCTGGAGCTTCCTCTGGAGCGGCTGGGGGTTAGGGGTTGAATGAGACCAGAGCAGTGTTATATTTTATTACACCAGGGTATATGCAGGAATCCTGAAGTTACCTTTTAAGACCTTTTTTTCCAGACCTTTTCCATATATTTTAAGAGCCCAACGCCACTTTCGTCACATCAGTGGTGTAAATCACAAGTTTAATCAGGATGCGGTATTATATAGATTGTACGGACAACAATGTGATGTATTTGCTGATATCACAAAAGTCTGCCACAATACAATAAGGATTCAATTCTAGAGTGTGCCATCGATATGAGACGATATCATATCATATGCTCATTTAACACAATCGGCACGATAGCTACATTTGAATACCTCTCAAATGGCGATTAAGACTTTATTAAACTTTTTTTTTAAGTCCTTAATTTTCCCTAAATTGATTTATCAACTTTTAATCGAAGACCCTGCAGATACCCTGTATACTGTACCTTGAGTTGAAAGAGGTTAGAGAATGTTCTAGGATGCAACGTTTTACCTTTACCATGAAGAATGACCATATTTTAGAGTTACACAAGACCTTATAGTGTAGCTTGTATATATATATATATATATATTATATATATATATATATATAGTATAGCTTGGTTATAAGAGGGATTGGGGTTACCCTGACCTGGGGCAGCCTCAGTTTCAGGAGCTGGGGCCGGAGCTTCCTCTGCAGCGGCTGGCGTTATAGGGGTTGAATGTCAGGAAGAAGAGGTTAGTATGAAGCACTAGAGATACATTTCCTCGTGGGAAGTAGCCAGTGTTCAACAACACCGTCCTATTAGTAGCCAACAATACTCAATAAACAGTATACTGTCATTGGTATCTCTCTGTACCTCTTAGGGGGCCATCATCCGCTGCAGGTTTTAATGTTACCGTACAACAGGCACATGCAAAGAGATGCTAAAACAACTAGATGGAGACTACAGAACTCTGGACAGGTGCTACTACACTTCAAAATAGTTTCATCTGGACCTGGTGGGGGGTTTAGCCTGGCAGTGCTGCCCCCCCCCCCCCCCAGAGCTAATAATAAGCACTTGTGATGATAATGCAAATATGAATAACTAGGAGCCCAATATGTGTGGAGCTAGCCAGGAATGGGGTTTCAGGCTTACTGTCAGCAGGTGCCTCTGCAGGGGCATCAGCGGGAGGAGCAGCCTCCTCAGGCGCAGGAGCTGGTGTTAACAAACAGTTAATGTCAGGAGGACCACATGCAAGAGATGTTCAATGAGAAAAGAGGATGTGAAAGAAGGCATAAGAGTACATAGCTTTCTTCTTCCAAATCTTACCTTCATTCAACATCAAAAAGTAACCATAATTCAAAATGCCAGCATGACTGCAATTTCATCACATAATAAACCATTACATTTAGGCTATTCGGTGATGAAGCATGCATCACAGACTAGAGTAGCGCTTTGCAGGAAGCAAGCTGCGTATAGCAGTGGTTCTCAAATGGGGGTCCGGGGACCCCCAGGGGGCCGTGGCACTTTGCAAGGGCACTTTGCGAAAAGTTTTCAGGAAAATAAAAATAAAAACTTTTTTTTTTTAAAAGCTTCATAGTTCAACGAAAATATTGTATGCTTTAAATCTAAAATGGTTCATGGATTACATTCTAATCTAACACACCTATCAATTTAAAAGTGAAGCACATTACCATGGAAACAATTAAGCTTAGCCCAAAATCACAAATCAGAATGAGGGGGTCCCCGGTATATTTTCTATCTTCTAAGGGGTCCTTGGCTGAAAAACATTTGAGAACCTCTGGACTAGAGTAGCGCTTTGCAGGAAGCTGCATATAGTATGAATGATGTTTATTACTAGCTAGATTACTAGACAAATCACCAGACACCAGTCTAACTGTTTTTACCTTCTGCTGCTGCCTGGCTCAAGTATGCCAGTATTTTAGGTGTTAGGTATCATGTCAGTAGTTTAAGAGCTAAAATCAGACAACATGCACATTGTAGGCCTGGAATTTACAATAGTAGGCTACACCACATAGTGAGAAGAGGGTATTATTTGTGTTGGTGTCTGAGTTGTAGTCTCACTGGCCAGGGAGGGGAGGCTGGCCAGTGAGACTAATTTCTGAGGAACTTCACTATCTGTAATCAATACGCCTGCATGGCAACCACAGAAATACTGGAGTGGAGACCTTGAAAGTAGAGCTGCTGCCAAAACGTAGCTCGGGCGAAGCTGCGATCTTCAGTTATGATGAGGCAAACATATAAGCAGCACTTCAACTATGATCACCAGATATGACAAGATGACAAGTATCTCCAGTGTGAATCATTTTACACCCTCTCAACTGGCTCACAGAGGGGCTCTGCTCAGCTGGGCCAGGTGGTAGGCAGCTCAATGACCAATCAGTTGCTCTGACATTTTAAAATCACAGTAGGCTATTTGATCATAAAGATTGTAATGTCCCCCAAACATGTTGTACAACGTGTGGAAGGTCCAATAGGCCTACCACCAGGTGCCTGCTGTTGCATGGAGCAACTGGGCCAGCAGTTAGCCTACATGCAGGAACATATGGCACATATTGGGTTACAGGTACATGCATGGGGTAGGCTATGTGGTAGGGCTATGTATAGGTCTAGCCTATAGATAGTCATGTCGACTAGCAGATGCATGAGCATCCTAAAAACGTGCTGCTGGACAAAGTAGGATTTACCGTCGACAGCTGCGCCTCAGCTGGGCAGGTGATAGGTTCCATTTATGGTTAGGTGTAGGTAATAAAGTTAGAAACAAAATAGATTTCCAATCAAGATGCAAAACGATATTGTGCGCCATGTAATATTAACTAGAATTAGTTGAGATATTAGTAGTCAAGTTAGTGTAGATCTCCGTTCGATATTTCAGAGAGATTGGCACACTTGAATCCCAAGCCAATTAAGGAGCGCTACCTTCAGCAGCGGGGGCTTCCTCTGCCGGGGCGGCGGCCTCTCCCTCGGCTGCGGGAGCAGCGTCGGTCGGTGCCTCCGCAGGGGCGGCTTCGGCAGGTGGTGCCTCTGCTGGAGCAGCTTCCGCAGGTGCAGCCTCCTCTGCCGGGGCGGCTTCGGGCTCGATGGGTGCTTGGTCAGCCATGGTGCCGAGTACCCCTGGGAACAGCTAGTCCTTTGGATGAAGGAGTCAGGGGGAACTTATGGATGTGATATATATATAGGGTTGGGTTGGGGGGCTACGGGACTCCACCCCCTTCCATGACTTTCACGACCTCCCCTCCCTCAATCACGGTGTCAACATTCCTGGCTTCATTATAAACGCCCGGAATACAAACTTTGCAGTCAATATTGTAGCCTATAGACGGTTTTCACCAGCTGCAACCCCACAGCACTTCCTTTTTCTCAGCTTCTTCTTCTGTGTTTTATGGCGGTTTGCATCCTTAAATGTTGCATTACCACCATCTGAATTGTATCAGCTTCATAGTGCTAACTATTGACAGTGTCCACTTTCTCAGCTATTCAGGGGAAAACACTGACATAGCCTACTTCTATTTTTTTTAAAATTTTTGCTATGTAAACGTTTAAATGTAAAGATAGGCCTATGCGTGCAATAACGTACTGATAGTCAGCTTACTCTGTAACATGTAGCTTTTATTAGCCTCTCAGGCTAGCTCCGGGACGCGATCTTTTTTTTCCCATGATGGCGAAGGCATGACCCGCCCCTCTCTGCCTCTAATTGGCTGACTGCACTCGGCTGCTCTCGCCCATGGCTCTCGCCTGCTTCCCAGGCGAGCCAGAGGTCATCTCAAGCCCTCTCCTCCCCTCTCCTCTGGTTCCCCCCACCCACCCTGCTCCTCTCCTCCCCTCCTCTTCTTCTCCCCCTCTCTCCTCTCCTCTTCTCCCCCTCTCTCCTCTTCTCCCCCTCTCTCCTCTCCTCTTCTCCCCCTCTCTCCTCTCCTCTGGTTCCCCCCGCTCACCCCGCTCCTCTCCTCCCCTCCCGCTCTCCTCTTCTTCTCCCCCTCTCTCCTCTCCTCTTGTCCCCCTCTCTCCTCTCCTCTCCCCTCCTCTTCTCCTCCCCCTCTCTCCTCCCCCTCTCTCCTCTCCCCTCCTCCTCTTCTCCCCCTCTATCCTCTCCTCTGGTTCCCCCCGCCCACCCTGCTCCTCTCCTCCCGCTCTCCCCGCCTCTTCTTCTCCCCCTCTCTCCTCTCCTCTGGTTCTCCCCCCCCACCCTGCTCCTCTCCTCCCGCTCTCCCCTCCTCTTCTTCTCCCCCTCTCTCCTCTCCTCTTCTCCCCTCCTCCTCCTCTCCTCCCCTCTCCTCTGGTTCCCCCCCCCACCCTGCTCCTCTCCTCCCGCTCTCCCCTCCTCTTCTTCTCCCCCTCTCTCCTCTGGTTCTCCCCACCCACCCCGGTCAGCGGTCGCCTTTTATACACTTCTCAAACAGCGCAGGACAACGCGATTGGCTGGCTCAGATTTGAACCTGAGCCAGCCAATCGCGTTATCCTGTGATGACGTAATGTCCTGTGCCCCGTGACCGGATGGACCATATATGGACTTCCTCCCCCCGAGACTAACGGCTAACATTCGCTACAGTCTAATCTTTCTAGAGGCACGTCCCCGTGCCAATGCGCGGCTTCACTCCCACTCGGGCTATCGGGCTGGCGCTTTAGCTCGAGTGGTTAAGAGGCTGCGCATTGCATGGTGCTAACTGTGCTGAGCCAGAGGTCCTAGGTTCGTATCCGCTCGGACGTTACACTAGTTAGCCAACCAACCAGCAGCTAACATTAGCTAGCTAGCTAGCTTACCGGAAGCGATATTTTTTTTCGGATGATGGCGAAGGCATAACCCGCCCCTGGCCGGCTGATTAGTGGCAGCCTCGTTATAAACCATAGATATGACTATATTAAAAACATAAACACACTGGCGTCTTTCATGCAGGCTAGCAAGCGTAACTGCTGTCTGTCTGTCTGACCCACTGAGTCTGACGGTCTGACCAGACTGTAGAAAGAGATGTAATGCAGGATAGCCAAGCGAATGTGTTTGGATGGAAGTTTGACGCTAGGCCAATCAGAGGCAGAGAGGGGCGGGTTATGCCTTCGCCATCATCCAAAAAAAGAATCGCCTCCGGGACAACAACGCTTCCTACCCAGCGTGTGCACGTCTTTCCGACAGGGGTGGTTGTTATGGCAACTATCAACAACAACAACAACAACAACTACTACTAACTACTACAAGACATAAAGACCGAAATAGGCTACCTTGTTAATGTGTCTGTCGGAGACACGGCCTAACGTTAACATTTAATATGAGCCGAATATCAGCCTGCGCAGTGCGCTCAGCTATGTATAGCCTACAGGAAGTAAACCGGATATTCAGGTGGGTTGTGACGGTTGTTATTGTTGTCAAGTTAAAACTGTCTATAGGCTACGTAAACATATCCATTTTACGCAGAAGTGCAGAACATCTTTGGACAGAAACAATGAATAGGCCTACTGTAATGAGATGCTGAGTTACGACAGTGATGCGGGGTTACGACAGCGCCGCAAGGCATTATGGGAACTGCCGTAGACTAGAACGTCAGATCAGACATGACATGTGAATGAACAACAACGCTGAAGTAAAGCTCATACTGAACAACCATACCTGTGTGGACAATAGGTAATTTCAACAAAGAATAAACACTAGAAGGGTTTATTACACCTACTAACTACACTTACTACACAGAGAATGGTAGCTATTACCTATGAGCTATACACACCAATAATCGATATAGGTTTGGCGCCCTCCAGTGGATAAGATAAATAAATGATAGGCAAACCGTAAAAAAAAACAGTGGAGACTTCCAAGATACAGACTGATGAGAAGAATGGCATGACTTTATTGAGTGTCCATAGAGCAATGTTAGACATATGGGATTTGTTGTGGTTATAGAGACATGCCATACATCCATTATTACCCTCCCCCCCATCAACTCAAGCCAAGTGCTCCTTCCCACTGGAGGAAGACAATAGACCACCAAGGACGCCCATTTTCTGCATACAGCCAGGGGGGCCATGCCTTCTCTTAGATCTCTATACTTTAGTGATTGTTGTCGCAGACACGCAGACTATTTACAGTGTTTACAATAGTGATGTCCTGTACAAAAGAGAAAGAAACCTTTACAAATAATTGCATAAGAAAAACAAATATCTGCTCTTAAAAAACAACATGGAAAGAAGATATCCAGTTATTAAAAATCCCCCCCCCCCCGATCCACTTGATAAGGTAAGCATGGTAGGTCCAATGGAACATAACTTTGGGAACACTTCAGGGTTACATGCATCGACATTACATCTCCAGGTAACGTCCACTGCAGCTCGTCACACTGCTTACACTCTCAGGCGACTCCTCAAAGATTACTAAGTAGGCTATTTCACACGTATATTCGTAACACGCTGTAATGTGTTGAATGGTGTCAAATCACACACGTACAGTAAGCAGCCCAATCATGACCCACAATCTATTCTATTGCAGAATGCACACAGAAACTGATACACACACACACACATCATCTTCAGTCCATCACCATGACGACCAGCCAGAGGTCAAAATGGCTGCCCACTCTCTCTACCCAGCACGTTTCTTTGAATGTGGGCATTAAAGTGACATCAGAGTAGGTTAGAGAGGAAGTGATGTACGATATCTCCCTCTAAAATCCAGGCCTCCGCGTGGTCGTTTCAAGCAGCAGCTCCAGGCCAAATAGCGTTTCAGGCACAGCTAGTCTGAGGCAGCATGTCTCTACTTTGAAGGTGGAGGGACATGGGAAACAGAATATGGTAGTCTGAGGTACTTCAGGGTCGAGGGGCACAGAGCCGAGAGGTTAGAGGGCATCTCGATTACCTAGCGTAGCTTCCTCTCCTTACAGGTCCTTTCCATGCCTTCTTCCTTCATTAACACCACAAGAACATTCAAGATGTAAGCAATAAATATTCTGTGTAATCGAGTACTCTTTATGTGATGAAGGACAACAATGGGAGGAAGCCACTTGTAAATGAGATGCTACCATTCTGACCTCCAGCTCTGTGTACAGCAGCTGACACTGTCTAACTCAATTAGTTTCCTCATATCCTTTTTAGAAGTTAGACTCTCTCCTAAAAATGATATATAGAAACTAATTTCTACAGGTTGAAAAAAAAAAGCGCAGATTCACAATAGCTGCGACCAGATGTACGAATTTCCGAAATGCACTTTTTGTGGACCAACCAACCAACAGAGTGACTTGTAGAGCTGCTGGCCGCAGCTAAAAAAAGAAAATGAAAAAGTAATGTTATTCCTCAAAGTTATAAATAGCCAATACAGTGAAGTAGGAGAATGCTTATTGTTGCACAGGCTCCACTCACTTGAATGGCAGTTTGGTCACTGGTGTTCTGCACTACACCATGTGGGCTGATGAATGAGAGATCATGGGAAGAAAAGTGGCGACTGATGATGTACAACGCCTCCATACTGCCGCTGTCTAACGGACTCGATGTCATGTTAGGTAAGGGTGATAGTTACTGTATACAGGTGATCAGTCAGTGCGACTCCGTATAAAATCCTACAAAAAAAACAAAATTTCAAAGCTGTATCCTCCTGATCTGTCACAAGAGGATTTTGCATGTTTTTTTTAAACCGATATCTACGTACAGAATATAAGCAAGCATAGCCAGAAATCGTTGGCTGTGTTGACAAGACTTTAGACTAGATTTTTGCCCTGTGTGTTTACAATGATGTTGTGACAGGTAACACTGGGTAACACTGTCCACAGCTGGATCACGAGGGAATGTTTGGTGCCAAAAGTGACAGGCAGTTTTGTGGAGTCGGCACATCTGTGGTTATGGGTATCAGTATATTATAACTAACCTTCCTGAATGACTGATGGTGTTTTCTTTATCGATTGACCCTAAAACATTATTCACCCATGCGTGTCACTCTTACAGCTACTTGCAAATTCACAGTTCTGATATCTGATGCATTTGATAAATATTACTGATTACTGAATGACATAATGGCTGAAAAAGAAACAGAAAATCAAGGCCATTTTCATAGTCATGTGACTATGTGTTGTATTCCACCAAGCACCTTTGAGAAGTGAGATAGCACTGAGTCAGGGATCAGTAAACACTGCCACCTAGTGGATTTACTAGTGAACTGCATGATTATGCCAATCTGATAGTCCCCCCCTTGATACACAGTCACTGACACAGCCACCTAAAATCCAATTGTGACAAGTACAAAATAAAGTGCATTTTTGGCTGTTATCTAGTGATGGACGTACTTCTGGGGAATTCAGATGATGTAACAGTTACATCCGAGGTGAATTGATTTGTCAAATGAAGCACATGCTTTGAAAAGAAATCCAGTCAGCACCGATATTGGAAACAAATAAATAAAAAGAGTGGGTCTTGATCAATAGGGTAAAAATTTGCATCATACTATTCTGGTTACCATGCACTTGCAGATTCAATAACGATCCATCCAGACCAAACTGAGGGCAGAAAAAAGACAAATATTATCTTTTCCCTGAAATGATCACCGCAGCTTTTCCTCAGAAAGCAGTTTCATAGTTTTTCCAATGTTCTAATAGTAGGGTAGACCATATCCTTTGTCCATAATCACTCTCTTTGTCGGTACTTTATGTTCACCATTTAGTTTTGTAACTGCTCACTGAGCACACCGCTAAGCTCATGATTGAGTCGTTGAAGTCTCATTGGGATTGCACCCTAGGTTTCACACTGCTAGCCATAATAAAGAGTCCATAGTTCCATGGCTTGACTGAGGGCCAGTAGCCACGCTAGGCTAGGCTAGGCTAGGCTCTGGCACATGTTCTCCTCAGAGTGTAGCCTGGAGACTGGGATCCAGACTGCCTTCCCGTTCTGGAGACTCGATGTAGTTGGCTGACTCCTGGAGCTTCAGCAGCATGGCCATCTGGGCAGCAGGGGGAGACAGAGGCACAGTGTTAAACTACAGATGTCCCACTGAAACCTTTTGTTGCAGGGTTAGCCCTGGTTCACACCGTAGGGTTAGCCCTGGTTCACACCGTAGGGTTAGCCCTGGTTCACACCGTAGGGTTAGCCCTGGTTCACACCGTAGGGTTAGCCCTGGTTCACACCGTAGGCATCTCAGACGCAGCACTGAAGCATTCGCTTCACAGAAGCTTCGAGCAGGAGCCTTGCCATTCACCAGAAGCACTGTGTTTTATCCACGCCTCGATCTGTTTTGCCCGGCGCAGCCCTGTCCCCCCCTCACAGCTTGCATTGACTTCATGCCTGGCTGCTCGGGTGCAGATACAAAAAATAGAACAGAAGCCGAAACTATCGCTGCAGTACACGTGCAGCGTAGCTTCAGCGTGGCGTGCGGCCAGTGTGATCGGTCTCTCGCCTGTTAACAAGGACACTGGAATGAAACTGCCTCCGCGCTGCGTAGCTTCAGCATAGCTTCGGCGTATGGTGTGTTCGGGCTGTTAGGATTAGTTGAAACACATCTTGTAACATGCATTTTCAGTTCACCTACAGTTAAAACCATACGCATATACTGTACCTACAACACCCTCAACAGAAGACTTTTTCATTCTCACCAGTGGGTCGGACTCCAGTGTGCTGGGTGGAGGTGTATCTTTGGGGGGCTTCTTCTCGTCACTGGGTGGACCAGTGCTGGGGGGAGGTAGGTGAAAGAGCTTGGACTGGTCTTGCTGGGCGTTGGGCCAAGGGAGGGTCCCTCTCACCCACTCCACTGGGTCCTCCCACACTGCCTTATGCCCGTGCACCTGTGGGAACAGACCGAAGAATACTTCAGTAAACACACCGAAGCCCATAGCACAACAGTGCATGAGGAGATGAGGACATGAACTTCTCGTTATAGCTGATGTTACAGTATGGAAATTAGTCTGTGAGTGTGTGTTCTTTATTTATTTATTTTTATCCACTTAACAGACACTACAACAATATGACAGAGCGAAAAAGACCAAAACTAGAAATAAAATAACTAAAAAATATACCAAAAAGCAAATTGAAATACAATTGATCTTGGTAGGATCCCTTCAACATGAATTGGTTTTGTCCCACTCCTCACTGGAGGAGACCCTCTCCCACTTTGTGAGTGTGTGTTCACCTTGATGCCATCCTTGGCTCCCTCCTGGAGGTATGGTATGATGGAGTGGTTCCACAGGTCGATGAACCACGGCCTGAACTCTGCCACTGTCACCGGGCACGACAGGAAGAAGCAGGGACCTGGGAGACGCGACATTGCCTTTAAACTCCTGATTCTAATGAGCGCTCTCTTACATATTCTGCTCCACTTCCTGGACCATTATGCAAATATTCTAGGTCCTACAATCTGAGGTCTATTTCCTGTTCAAAATCTCGACTTCAGCAAACCCTCCTTGCCCATTCTTGTCCCCTATCTCACCTATGAGGAAGTCTGAAGTGCTGTGTTTCTCCAGGAAGGTGTGGAGATGGTACCAAAGCTGAGGGACCCAGTCCAGGACACTGAGGAGAGCTTGGCGCGCGGCTGTGTCCTTCTCCTCCGCCTGCTGGGCCTCCACAGCTTTACGATGCAGGTACCTCACTAGGAACCCATTGGCTGGTTCCACGTTGTTGGAGAACGTCACCATTCTGCGGGTGCACACATAGAATGGCCATTATAAGAGAGGTTTTTACTGTATGTGAGGGCTTGGCTTTGTATTTGATAATGTGTCACATTAGCAGAGAAGATCCTGTGAAATGAGTCAGACTCTGGTTACCTGAAGCTAAGGTGCAGTCCATGATTAGATGTCATCTTCACAGGCTGATTGGTCGTTCCAACGATGTAAGGACTGAAACGACAACACAGATGGAATGATGTTTGAATCATCATGAAGTGAATCTTGACTTGACTCTTTGGAGAAGTATCTTCTGGAGGAGGTGACTCACCATTTGTGATACTTGCAGGTCAGCGCTCCATTGACTAGCTCAGTGGTGGCTGTTGTGTCACTAATGTCATCTAGGACGACAACCAATGGCAACTCTGCGCCACTCTCTCTGTCAATCTGATTTGCCAGGTTGGAAAGATACAACTGCAAATCCTGTGAAATAGATGGCTTTATATAATTTTCTGTGTGTATAAAAAAAAAACACGTGTATTTGTTTGTGAAAAATAGACTAAATTTAAAAGACTTCAAAATAACTGGTTGTCCAAACAGTCACGACGATACTGAATCCATTACCTTTGGTGACTGACGATGCATGTTGAAGGTGACGGCAGTACAGTGACCCGGGAGTGAGGACTCTTGCTCAGCCTCAGGCGAGTCGGGCCGGCTGCGCTGCAGGAGGTACTGTGCCAGACGCTGGGCCAGGTAGGACTTCCCGGTCCCACTGGGCCCTGACAGAACCAGACGCCTGTGCTTCAACAGCAGGCTGATGTAGTGCTGCATCATGGGCTTGGGAATCATCGTCTCAAACACCAGGGAGTCTACACATTTCTCTCTCAGACCTATAGGGAGTGGCAGAGACAGGGGGCAGGGAGGAAATAGAGATACAAGTGGATTTATAGACCAAGTTATATGGAACACTTCCAAGTAGAAACACTTGCACACTTAAACTTCATTAAGTTCTACTTCATGTTTATGGTGAACCTCTGCACTAGTGTTTTTCTAGCTCCGTTTCTGCTCTCAGGGAAGGACACCGACCTTTCAAGGTGACGAAAATGCGGTCTGAACCTCGGCCGAAACAACGAGAAGGCGAGGCTTGGGGCTTGTCCCCTCCGATCACCCTCCGCCCTCCCTGGGTCAGCTGGTAGCTGTGCAGCGAATCACAGGACAGACCCAAGCTGGCTGTTGGGTCCACTTGAGTGATGTAGTCCTGAGCAAAAACAGAGACAGTCACACAGAAGAAATAAATTCAACAAAATCCATAAATTTGAATCCTTTTGAGTCTCAGGCCATACCATCTCTACAACTACTAAAGGTCTTGGAAGTGAAATAAGGACAAGCGGTGACTTACTCTGAAGGTCTTCGCTATGAGTGAGTCCAGAGAGGCCCAGTCAGTCCTCCCATTGACCAGCACGGAGCCTAAGTAGTAGTCCTGCTGCTGCTTACACCCCTATGCAGAAAGAGAGAGAGAGATGATGACCAACATGCAACACATAATATCTATTAAACGCTGCTATTATTATTATTATTATTATTTGATATTGTAGCTATTAAAGGTGTTCCACGTTTACCTCAGGCTGGTCTCCAATGCGTACCAGTACTTGTGCACACACCTCCTCCCGCTGAGAAGACACACTAAGCATGTCCACTGGAGACACGTCTTATGAGAGAGGGTCAGAAGGAGGAGCAGAGGCCATTACAAAGAGGGAGTTTGCGTTTCCATGCGTGCTATAATGTGTAGGTCAAATACTGTTATGTTTACGAGCATCTCTCTCACCTGCATCTTTACAATCATTCAGGCTGAGGCTGAAGGACTTAGTGAGGGACATGCTGATTGGCTGCCTCGGCGAGGGCCCCAGGAGAGAGGCCAATCCGGAGGGCTGGGAGGTGGAAGTGGTGGGACCGGAGCTACCGTCGGACTCGGGACCTCCTGTTTTTAACTGGTCGTTCTCTGCCTTCAGGTTCTCCACCGTTGACTAGGCCACACAGGGAGAGGGTGAAAACTCACAATTAAATTCAAAATCAATAACCGCACGCGTGCAGCAGTCACATTCCACACACACACGCACGGATGTAATTCACTTTTTAACGAACGTGCTCATGCACACACCTGCATGCTGTTCATGGCTTCTCGGAGCTGCTCCAGCTGATGGGCGGAGCTTAAGGCCTCCAGTCGGATGTCTGTCAACTTCCTCTCTTTTTCCCAGAGTTCAGAGCGTAACTCCGTCACCACCTTCTCATCATTCTCTGTCTCTTCTGTGCTCTCCATGATCCTGGATAGAACAGGACATACTCATCAGAGCCAGTCAGCCACCCACACAAAATCATGAGCTTCTCAACACACCAAGACACTTTTACCTACCTTTTAACAGACATGCTAATAGGTTAACAGGCAGTACAAGAGTAACAGCTGAACCCTAATAGGTTGAACAGAATTAGCACGATAGCAGAAGGCTAAACAAGCGCCTCAGTAATGAGCTAAGAGGTGATTGAGTTTCCATTTGGCTAACCCGGCGTAAAGAGACGAGGCGTTTTGGTACTACTCACACGGACGACGTGGCAGAGGTTGATGTTTTGAGGGATGGAGGCTCGTCCTCTCCTCCTTCTACCCCTTCGTGCAGCATCTTTGGGGAGTTGGGAGCCGAGGAGTCTGGGGTGGCGATCTCCTCAATGTCCGAGTAGGTCTTGGAACCTTTCTTGATGCTGAACGCCTTGTTGAAGGAGCTTCTCAGCTACATAGAAACAGGCAGGGGAGAGAGACAGACAGAGGATGGAACCGATAGGCTACTCAAAAGGAACTACATTTATAATCGAGAAGGTAAAAAAAAACAAAAAAAAAATGTTGTTAGAATTGTTAATTTGACACGTCAGTCATCTGTAGATAGGTCAAAGTTCAATTTGTGTATCATCACAATACCATCCATCCATCCAGCAATCCATCCAAAAGTAGAGTAACAGTGGTGTAACTGAGAAAGTATGATTGAAAACAACATGAAATGAAGCTATGATGTCATTATTAAGCTGTGGACTCCGGTCGTTATGGATCAGCAGCATGTCTGCTGATTGCAACTGTTACTGAATTACAGCCATCCAATCAAATGAATCATTACATAATCACAGATTAGACAGCCAATCAGCAGTCTAGGATGTCAATCAGCAGAGATGAGGGGGGGAAGGTCTTGGAAGATTGTGTTGGAGTTTTAGATGGTCCATCATGCTACATGACAGAAAATGATAGAGGCTCTACAGAGACACATGACTACTCACCTCACAGACCTAAAACAACACAATGACACAACAAAGAGGACGACAAGACTGGTCACACTTTCTCATTGGGGTTCACACACACTGTCAAGTCATGATCACAGAGGAGAATGAACTGAGCAGATACAAAGCCAGGTTACACACGTACAGTACATACTGATGATGCCTGCATGTCTGTGTGTGCCTTACATGCAGGTGTGAATTCACTCACCCAACTCTTTTTCTTTTTCTTCTTGGCCTCCTGGTCCTTCAAGCTGCCGACACTGGAGAGACTGGTCAGGCTGTTCAGACTGGAGATGCTCTCGCACGAGTTCTGACGTCGAATACGCATGTCTGGAATACAACAAACACTCAATGATAATAGATAGGGAGATACATAGATAGATAGATAGATAGATATAGAGATCAATGGTTGTCAAATGGGGGTCCGGGGACCCCCAGGGGTCTGTGGCACTTTGCCAGGGGGAAAGGTTTTCAGGAAAATAAAAATAAAACCCTTTTTGTTGTTGTTGCAAAAGCTTCATAGTTCAACGAAAATATTTTATGCTTTAAATCTAAAATGGCTCATGGATTACATTCTAATCTAACAAACCTATCAATTTAAAAGTCAAGCACGTTACCGTGGAAACAATTAAGCTGAGCCCAAAATCACAAATCAGAATGAGGGGTAAAATATTTGAGAACCTCTGATATAGAGATGGATAGAAGCGCTAAGGTTGCCCCCCTCTTTGCCAGCTGGAATGGCCGACAGCACGACCAGCCGGGCTGGCGTAGACACGGAGCTGGATCCTTATGTGGGCTGATAGCACGTACAGACTACAAGATGCTCGTGAGTCGTCAGTCTCTGTTCCTTTCACACTTATACAACGCTCTATCTTGTAACCAGGAGTCTTTGAGTCATTTTGGTTTTCACACTATATGACTGAGCTGAGACAGGGGATCAATCGATCGATCACGCATTACAAGATATTCCACCAGGAGAATCCCGCACAAGTCCGCAAACGCAGTCTCACACCGGCTTTATTCTTTCTAAACACACGCTCGCACATCGATGGGTCATTCTCCAAAATTGGTTCAATGTTAGATTTATTAAGTCGGAGTTATCAAGTTTACGGCTATCTCAAATATTATTTGGGTTTCCAATGGATAATGATTTTAGTAAACGATTTGCATAGCTACTTAATGCTTTTTACATTTGATTTTTGGTTGTGGGACAGTTTGTACCAATCCCGGAGAACGACCTCCTCAAGTCAGACCACTTGTCTGTTTGTAGCGTGCTGCAGACAGCACACATCACGCTGGCCGTGTCTGCCTCACTACGCTCTTCTCTCCCGACACGACCATATCAAGCAGGCTAGATATCCGTCGGACCTCTGTGACTCATCGGCGGGTACTGGGGGGAGGAGCTCCCCGAGCGCCGAGCCAACGTGATTTGCCTCTGATCAGGAGGAGGTTTGTCACTGAGCTCCAAAAACTGCTCGCCGAGAGCTTAGTGTAGGTATGAATTAAAATTGGCATCATTGATGAGTTATGACCTCATCACCGTCTGCGACATCATCAGTGATTTATGACATCATCATCGGTGATATTATGACATCGCTATAGTAGTGTCATTTACAGTCCAATCGCTTACCTGTCAAACAATTTTCGCAATGTGTTCTCCGGGAAAAAATACCGTAGGAAGAAAACAGAAAAGAAATGGTATGTTGAAATCTCCAGAAGCCCTGAGAGGCAACGGGGGGTTGAGCACTCAGTTCGAGGTCTGTGATGTCGCTGCACCCCCTCAGTCAGGCTCACTTATTCTCACCACTCCAGTTGCAGAAGAAGAAGAACCATCAAGGTTCTCCAAACTTTGTGATGAGACCTTCCAGGGTCGTCTTGGCCCCGGACAAACAAAGCAAGCGGGGTCCCATCAAAGCTTTGTGGACACAGCCTTGGATGAGTTTCTCTCTCCAAGACCTCTCAGTCATGAGGAAAGTGATTTTGATGGCCGGGACACCACAGTGCCAGCGCTTCACACCTCAGTTCTACCCAACAGCCTGGGGCGTACCACTCCAGTTGCAGGAGAAGCAGCCAGGTTCAACAGCCTGGGGCGTACCACTCCAGTTGCAGGAGAAGCAGCCAGGTTCAACAGCCTGGGGCATACCACTCCAGTTGCAGGAGAAGCAGCCAGGTTCAACAGCCTGGGGCGTACCACTCCAGTTGCAGGAGAAGCAGCAAGGTCCTCGAAACGTGGCGAGACCTTTGAGGTTCCAACGCCACTTTCATGGCACTCAGGCGTCATGGAGGCCTGCATGGAGGAGTTTTTCTATCCAGGACCTCTTGATTATGTGGATAGCGGTTCTGAGGGCTGGAACACCAGAGTGCCATGGCTTCAGTCGGCTCAAGGGGGGTTGGGAATGGAACCTGAGAGCCAGGGCGAGATAGTGGATGCTTCCCTGGAGATTCCCTGGTTATACCTGGACCTGTAGTCTTCAGCTGCTGCTTCAGCTAACCCGCCTCTCCCCAATTGTACCTGACCCATTATTGATCTGGAGAGTTGTAGACTAGCACATGCTCTTCTTTTCACCTGACAGCCACAGGTCACATACACTTAGTCTGGCTTCCCAGTCGCAGACACGGCCAATTGTGCCTGACCAAGCCCGAGATAACACGGGGTCTTGAACCTGCAACCCTCTTGTTTGTAGGCAGTCCTCAGCTATATACTGTGACACATTATTTTGAATGTCAACAGTAGAAACAGAGAATCTTGGGAGGAAGCTGGATTTGCGAGATCACGATCACGTGAGAAATCCATCTTGCTACGCAGCCAGATGTGTGTTTGAATCCGTCCCAGCAGTGGGCGGGGACCAATCAGCATCGAGGCAGCTTCAGGAAGGATTTAGGTGTGAGCCCATGGGATGGTTCTGTGTGACAAACCATCTGGCGCGTCAGGTTAAGAACAGATGCTTCCCTGGACATTCTGTGGAGATCTTACCTGGGCATGTCTTGGTCCTCAGCTACTGTGATATTTTGAATGTCACCAGTAGAATCAGCCAATCAAATAGTGCTGCTTTGAATACTTTGAAAACAAGAGAGAGGCTAATAATTGTGTGGCTTCCCTTCAGTTTTTAGCTCGCATCCTCACCGATGATATCACTATTGCTCGAGTGACATCACTGATGATATCATCACCAATTACTCTAAATTTAGAATATATACACCCCCCACATTATGAGATCATCAATGCTATATGACATCACTATAGTGGTGACCTGGCCACCAGGACGAGCCGTGACCTACTAGAACTAGAATTAATTTCCCTCCTTGGTGCGGTTCGTTTGGGCAGGTGTGAATGCAGCAATCACACTCAGGTGCGCACCAAACAACCGGACCGAGACCTGTTGAAAGAGGTGGTCTCGGTGCGGTTCCAAACTCTGGTACGGTTCATCGGTGGTGAGAATCCGACCTCGATCCGACCCAACTGCAGGAAGCCTCACGCCTTTTTTGATTAAACGAGCTGCCGTTGTCAGCAGCAGCGCTGTGCGTAACCGCCTGAGGGTGAACATCTCTCTCTTTCTCACACGAACACACACATTCACACACAGCCTGTCTGTCATCCATGTGGAGATGAAACACAATCTATTCCACTTAGGTCTCTCTGTCTCTCCCACCGCCTCCAACAGCCTGCAGGTGGCGGGCTCTCCATTATACACACTATCACAGCACGGACAGTCATGTGACCTGCTGGGTATTGTAGGACAATTAAAAACACAATAACAGGGGGCGTGTCCCAGTGGCTCGCCTGGTAGAGCGTGTACCATTAAAGGGATATGCCAACATTTTGAGAGTTTAGGCGATTTGTTATATTGCCAATATCAAAAGTAGAATGTAGATGCTTTTATGTTCACTGCGTGCAGTACAAACAGCGGTAGAGCTCTCACTGCTACTTAGCTTAGCGCTACAGTGGCAGTGTAAGGAACAGCTGCCTGCTCCCGTTCAGTCGCCCAGAATACACATTCCAACAGTGCCAGAAACACGTAATACACATGTTGTGACTCGTGTACTCAACACGCAATGGTCATTTTCGTAGTAAATCCACCACACCGAGAATGAACAAAGAATAACCAAACTAACAGAGTATAAAGGAAGTCACTTCCTCGTTTGCCATGAGGCGCATGCGCTGTGTGCATGCGCTGTACTGATGACTGCGCATGTGCCTCATGGCAAACAAGGAAGTAACTACATAATCGTTTAAATAATTTTCAATAATAAAATCTTCAGACTCGACTAATGACTCTTCTAAGGCACAAACAAGGACGTATAACTACATCTTTTAAATAATTTACAATAATAAAATCTTCAGATTCGACTAATGACTCCTCTAAGGCACAAACAAGGAAGTATAACTACATCTTTTAAATCATTTTCAATAATAAAATCTTCAGATTTGACTAATGACTCCTCTAAGGCACAAACAAGGAAGTATAACTACATCTTTTAAATAATTTTCCATAATAAAATCTTCAGATTCGACTAATGACTGTATCCATAAGCTTTTCAGGAAACGTGCAGAATTATGGACAAAATGAATGCACAGTATGGACAAAAAGCTCCGTCCGTATGCGTATCTGCATTTAACATTGAGCGCAATTGAGCCTTTAGTCCTGCCTACAGTACCTTTAGTCCTGCATACCTTTAGTCCTGCATACCTTTAGTCCTGCATACCTTTTAGTCCTGCATACCTTTAGTCCTGCATACCTTTGCAGGTACATGTCACGCCGTTCTTCCACCAGCCTTGGGTCGGCCACTCTTGCTGCTTCGAGAAGAGAGCAACGCAGAGGAAAGAGTTCTAGGCCTCTCTAGTTTCATCAGTGACTGCTGCATGCTCTCCTCTGTGTATTCCCGGTACACATGGGACAGGTCCACCTCAAATGGATCTTTTTCTTTCTTGACCGGTGCGGGGGTCGGTTTTCTAATATTGTTGCCAGTGTATGCCACACGTTTCAGTTGCCATTCTCCAATATATTCATCCCAGTGCGCATAGTTCCTGATCATCTCCTGATACTCCTGGGGAATGAAGTTGTCTATGATGAGCTTTTGGAGCGGCAGCTCTCGTCTCAGCTGGCGGACGTTCTCCCGGAGGCCCTCGATCTCCTGCTGATGCTTTAGCTGCTCTTCAGCCATTTGTGATTTGTAAGCGATCAGCATGGCCCCACCTTTCTCTAGCTTCTTGGTCTTTCCATGGGCCTCCTCCTGAAGGCTAGTGTATTTCTCCCCAATGTCCAGATGTTCTTGCTCTTTCTCCTCCAGCTCTTTGCGGAGCTGCTCGGCCCTCCCGCGGCGTTCTTCCAATTCATTGTTGGACTCCTGCAAGAGCTTCTCTTGCTCCTTAGCCTTGGCCAGGAGGTCCACCCCACCCACAATCACCTTCTTCTCTAGGGCAGAAAACTTATCCAACAGCAGTTTGCGCTCCTGCTGGGCTTTGAGGAGGTCCTTCTCCCTCTTCTCCAGCTCTGCCCTCACCTTGTTCCTCTCGCCCTCCTCCATGTCCAGCTGGGCCTCCAGGGCTTTCCTTTCCTCCTCAATCTTTGCCTGCATCTCCGCCATCTTGTGAGGGGAAACCTTCTTCCCTCTTCTTCTTCTGCGGCTATCACCTGCCTCCTCTCCTTCAACATCACCTTCGTCCATCTCTTCTGATCCACTGCCCTCCGAGTCAGAGATCTCCTCCCCTTCCTCCAGCTTTCTCTTAAGATCCTCAAGCTCCTTCTGAAACTGGTGCAGCAGGGCATCCTTGGGGTCCTCGTTGATCCGGGCTTTGTTCTTAATGTTCTTGGCCCGATTGGCATACCGCAGGGTATTGACGGTCTCATCGTAGTTGTAGTCTGCTGGGCCTAGGTTTGCACACATCAAGGTCTTGGAGTTTCCTCCTAGTGAATCCTGCAGCAGACGGGTGAGTTTGGAGTTCCTGTAGGGTACGTGTGTACCCTTTCCGTCCACGAGGGCGGAGATGACGTTCCCCAGTGTGAAAAGAGAAGAATTGATCTTGATTGCCTCCTTTAAGCGCTGTCCTGCGGCTCCACTCTTCCCCTGCCTCTCAGAACCTGCGAGATCGACCAGGTGAAGTTTGCCCATGTGCACAGGCCGCTTTCCATCCGCACCTTTCTCACTGCACTCTACGGTGATGGTGAAGATGGCGTGCGAGCGGGAGCTATGCTCGTTCATGTTGGTGGCGCCGACGGCACGGTTTTTGTGCCCCAGGATCATGATCCTGTACATGTCGTCGGCGTTGTTCACGACACAATCGGAAAGGTCTTTGATGTATATACCCACATCGGGCCTTTCGAACACCTCGAGCCGCTGCATCTGGTCCTTGCTCAGCAAGTCTCGCACTTCCTCGTTGTAGATCTCCAGGTATGATACACGGACCAAAAAGCGGGTGTCGCCCTCCGCCTTGGCGATGTGGCCAAAGACATGAGCGAAGGAGTTGGGGATGATGCCTCTGAGTGCTGGCACTGCCCTCTCACCCTCCATGGTGAACGTCTTCCCCGTGCCCGTCTGCCCGTAGGCAAAGATGGTGCCGTTGTAACCCGCTAACACGGAGTCCACGATGGGGCGTGCTGTGAGGTTGTACACGTCCAGCTGTTTGCTGTCTGGTCCGAACACGGCGTCAAAGGTGAAGGTCTTGGGAGGCTCGTTGGGATTCTCTAGTTTGTTGACAGTTACGGTCCCTTGGATCTCGTCCACACTGACGGCCTGTTTGTGGCCCGTCTTTCTCTCCTTCTGATTGAGGGGACGACATCTCACTATGACCTTCACATTGTCACTGACGTCCAGCTTCTCAGGTTTATCAACCTTCTTATTAGTGCTCGGCATGGTCAACTACAGAAAGATGCCACTGTAAATGTTAGCAGGAGGATTTTTTAAATGCCAGCAGGAGGATTTTTTAAATGCCATCCATCACTGATGACATAATTACCGATGAATGTAGACTATATACCCCCCACATTATGACATCATCAGTGATATATGACATCACTATAGTAGTGACCTGGCCACCAGGCCTCTCGAGCTGTCTAGAACTGCATGACATCATCGTTGATTTATGACAGTGGTCACGTAGATCTCAGGGTGCTATTTTTGGATGAGTGTAACTGTGTCAGCAGTGTCTTGCATTCAACCAGTCAGCCCGTGCATGTTTATTGCAAACGGATAATTTAAATATACATTAACAAATACCGTTTATTGCTCATGATTGCTTATCATTGAAATTATAAACACTTAAGAGTTTATGATTTTTTTGTAATTATGTTTTGGTGTGTGTACAAACAAAGCCTAGTTGGCTTTTGCACACCAAGTCCGTATTTTTCGTCCGAAATTGTCGCACGTTTTAAAATAAATACGACCTCATGTTGTGTCACTCATGTTTACACGCTAACTCCGAAACTTTCGTCCATCATTAAAGTTTTCGGAACAGGTTCGATTTTCTGCGCTTTTCGTATCAGTCAATAGCCTTTTGCGAGCTGTTTTACCCGTTTGTGTTTGCAGATGATGGATTAAAAAAACACACAGGCAGATGTTGCGTGGTTGAAAAATGTCAAAGTAGATCTGATTTATGACCTCATCACTGTCTGTAGTGACCTGGTAAATCTGATTTATGACCTCATCACTGTCTGTAGTGACCTGGTAAATCTGATTTATGACCTCATCACTGTCTGTAGTGACCTATGATCTCATCACTGTCTGTAGTGACCTGGCGACCAAGTTGAAGGAACACAAGTGCACAGTGGGAGACAACTGCACTCTGGAGCTTCCAGACTAAGCACTAGAACTGAGCACATGAATCACGCAAAGCTTTTTACATGCATACATACATACATACATATAGACAGACAGACATACAGACAGACATTATCCTGATTTCCTGACCTCTCATGTTGTCTGGGGTATCTAGGGCTACGTGTATGACAGCCTGGGCTTCCTCGTTCTTGGTCTTCAGGGCCTCGATGGTCTCCCTCAGGTCCAGCAGCTCAGTGTCCTGCACAAACATTTTGGCAAGCGGTCAGGGTCCCGTACAAAATAACTTTGTCAGACAATTAAAATCCCATCAAAACAATGTCAGATGGTTGGGTTGGCATAGCTCAGTTTCTACCTAAACCACTTTATACAAATATTGTCTTTTGTTTACATTAAGACATTGCACCTTCTATACAAAACTATACTAGTATAGTCTATACTATATAATACCTCTTCAACTATAGTCTGTGTTGCAGTTGCTGCTACAGGTGGGCTTGAACCCTCTCACCATATGAACAGTTCAAAAGGACAAAGAGCCTTGAACAACAGAGCCATCTCTGTGCTGTCTATTGTGTAGAAGCTCTAAGCCCATCTCCTCCAGGCTAAAGTGAGACTGTGCTGCAGGGTCAGTGCACTGTGTGTGTGTGTGTGACTGTGCTGCAGGGTCAGTGCACTGTGTGTGTGTGTGTGTGTGTGTGTGTGTGTGTGTGTGTGTGTGTGTGTGTGTGTGTGTGTGTGTGTGTGTATGTATGTGTGTGTGCTGCAGGCTGAGCAGCACAGGTCAGTGCGCTGGCACAAACATCAAAGGCTGTTTCTGGAGTGGTCTAGACTAGCCTTTTACTGGGAGCAGCAAGGCATGAAGAGCCCAGAGAGACTCCTCAGATGTACACAGACCCCCCCCCCCCACACACACAGACACACACGCACACACACACACACACACGCACGCACGCACGCACGCACACACACACACACACACACACACACACACACACACACACACACACACACACACACACACACACACACACACACACACACACACACACACACACCTTTGTGTGCAGATCGCTGGTCTCTGCCATGACCTGGGTGAGTTAAGAAACACACACACACACACACACACACACATGATTCCTCTTGTCATTGGTGTCCTTTGCTGTTTCTTTCTCTCTCTCAGTTCATGGCTCTGTGTTGTCACTAGCATCCAACGCCTCGCCCACCTACTCCTCTGTCAGCTTCACCAGCACACAACCTCAGGTAGCTATACTGCTCTCTCTCTCTGTGTGTGTGTGTGTGTGTGTGTGTGTGTGTGTGTGTGTGTGTGTGTGTGTGTGTGTGTGTGTGTGTGTGTGTGTGTGTCTTTACTAATTGTTTTCACTCTGGGTCAGGTGGATCATTTAGCTTTCAGGGAAGGGATTTCCCACTCGAACCCCTGACCTCCACCCCGACACCAACATGCCCTGTGGGGCTGCAGCCTGAGCCCCCTAACCCACATTCAGGCTGATCAAAGTCACCTCACTTCATGTTAGTTCAGGTTCAGACCCTGCTGGCTCTTAGCTTACTGTTAAAGAGATGCTATCATGGTGACATACAGCCGGGAGGCAGGTGTGTGTGTGTGTGTGTGTGTGTGTGTGTGTGTGTGTGTGTGTGTGTGTGTGTGTGTGTGTGTGTGTGTGTTGCGTACCTTCTGCTCGTGGCTGAATGACAGACTCTGTAGTCGGGTTGTCATGAGGGACAGACTTTGCTCAAAGGCAGCCACCAGATTTGCCTGTTCAGAAAAGAACAAAAATAAGTCACTGGAACATCACTTCAGAGTCAAAACACAAGAAACAACATGGAGTGTATTGTAACATCAAAACAACAGCATAATGTATCTATTGACACTTCTGATATGAGTCTAATGACAGAACATCATTTGGTCCAGAAGTCTAAGAAACTAGAAGATGGCGGCCGATGCGGGGACGGATGAAATAGATTCTCTTTGTTCCATTATCCTTCCTGTACGAGGTGCTGAAAAGCTGAATAAAACACAAAGACTGAACAGGCTGTCTGTCTCCTGGGGACACGCCCACTTTAGACACGCCCCCTTTAGACACGCCCCCGAGCTGGAGAGGAGAATGACTCTCACAGAGTGCATTAATAATACTGTGGAATAATTGATGCAGCCCCGCCATTAATCCAGCGCGTTAATCATGTTGTGTTCAGTGCATCTGTTTTACCTCTTCACTGCCCCCACATAACGAGGTCAGAAACACTATGAAGCAATCTCAGGGGAGGAGGCAACACACACGCACGCACGCACACATGCACACACACACACACACACACACACCTAAATGCACACACACACACACACACACACACACACACACACACACACCTACATGCACACACACATAGAGTACAGACACAGACACAGACACAGACACACACACACACACACACACACACACACACACACACACACACACATGATTGATGCATAGTGTATTGTCTGGAGCCATGCATAATGTCTCTACTGTACTCCTGCACTTGATATGAGATGAAAAAACGGAGAGGGCGGAGCTACTGAAACAACCTTGTAGAGAGAAAGGGCAAGCACAATACTGGACCCGAGGGTGGTGTGTGTGTGTGTGTGTGTGCGTGTGTGACTGCGTGTGTGTGTGTGTGTGTGTTAGTGTATTGTGAAGCTAAGTGGCTTGCGGAGAGGTTAGACCCCGTCTGCATAAGAGAAGCGCTGAGACTGCATAGACATGATGTACGACTGACATGCTGCAGCGAGGAGTATCAATCTCTCTCTCTCTCTCTCTCTCTCTGCTGCCTCGTGTGGCCAACAGGAAGAAGGCTTGTTAAGAAGGGATGAGAGGCAGTGCTTTCATCTGGCTGTAGGTCAACGCTCAGTGGCTAGCAGAGATGCTGCTGCTGCTGCATCAAGAAGAGCAGCAGGAGGAAGGTGAAAGGCTGTTACACATCAAGAGCGATGCGGACGTACGGCGCCAAATTGCGATGCGAATATTGACCCACCTGTCAATCACAGCAACAGATAGTGGACGGAAGCGAATTTCTGAAAAATCACAATAACGCCGCAATAACGCTCAGCGAAACTTCGCCGTTGGTATGCACGGTTGCATTGACTGATATGGGTTCGGAAAATATTATTG
>NC_139629.1:49863656-49868656 GCF_964638095.1 Poromitra crassiceps | reverse complement strand
ATGCTTGGCCTACAGTACATATGAACTGAGATGTGATTGGTCCATGCTTGGCCTACAGAGTACATGTGAACTGAGATGTGATTGGTCCATGCTTCACCTCACCTGTCTGTGAGGGTCAGCGAGACCCTGCTTCCAGAGCTCCAGCTGGCCGGAGGGCCTCTGTCCTCCTGTCTGTCCCTGTCTCGGGACTCTGTGCCTGTGTAGCTTCTCCCTCTGTCCTCCTGTCTGTCCCTGTCTCGGGACTCTGTGCCTGTGTAGCTTCTCGCCAAACTCTCCCTGCCCTTCTCCCGCTCGTGGGGCTCGGGGGCCAGGCTCATGTGGAGGGGCAGCGACTCCATGCTGCGGTGCAGCCCGGAGAGACGAGGGTAGAGCAGGGGAGAGGTGGTGCCCCCTCCGGTGCCTCCGAGCCCGAGGGAAGAGACCTGCCTGGGCCCCAGGCCGATCCCCGAGCTGGAGAAGCAGGCGGAGGAGTTGACGTTGAGTAAGGGAGCAGGGCTGGGGGTCAGGCAAGGGCTGGGGGAGCTCCCCGCTGAGCTGACCAGGTCCTGGAGCTTGGAGTAGGGAGGGATCTTGGGAGGGAGGGCATCCTGAACACCCATCCCCACCTCCAGGCTGTTGGAGTTAAGCTTGTCAAGATGGGCCATGGACGGAGGCTTTGCCAGGCTGCGCAAACCAGATAACCTAAAGACAATAACATGAGGGGGGGGGGGGACAATGTTGATTTTTAATGCAAATGAATCACTTTATCTTTTAAATCATTTCGACAGATATAAAGAGGGACTACGGGCCCGATTTTACAAGGGCTGTCATTGCTAATTTATAGAACTCAAAATCTTTTTTTTTTTTTATTACTACTGAGTCAGTACATCAAAGAATGTGTTTCAGTGGCCCAGTGCAGTGCAGTGCAGTGCAGTGCAGTGCAGTGCGGTGCAGTGCAGTGCGGTGCAGTGCAGTGCAGTGCAGTGCAGTACAGTGCAGTGCAGTGCGGTGCAGTGCAGTGCAGTGCGGTGCAGTGCAGTGCAGTGCAGTACAGTGCGGTGCGGTGCGGTGCAGTGCAGTGCAGTACAGTGCAGTGCAGTGCAGTGCAGTGCAGTGCGGTGCGGTGCAGTGCAGTACAGTGCAGTGCAGTGCAGTGCAGTGCAGTGCAGTACAGTGCAGTGCAGTGCAGTGCGGTGCGGTGCAGTACAGTGCAGTGCAGTGCAGTGCAGTGCGGTGCGGTGCGGTGCAGTGCAGTGGTAATTAAAAGAAAAAAGGGGAGATTTTGAGTGCTAGAAACTAGACAACTATGACAACACTTGCCCTTTGCACCAGGTGTGAGATAGGTTTGTATGTGAAAGTGTGGGTGCATTTTTTGACTTTGTACATGTGTTTGATGTGTTTGATGTGTTTGATGTGTTTGATGTGTTTGATGGGGGAATAGTTGTATCCACATGTAGGTGTTTTGTGTTCACCTGTACAGTAAGTGAGTGAGTGTGAACTTGAATACCTGTGTGTGTTGGACGAGGGCAGGTTGAATACCTGTGTGTGTTGGACGAGGGCAGGTTGAATACCTGTGTGTGTTGGACGAGGGCAGGTTGAATACCTGTGTGTGTTGGACGAGGGCAGGTTGAATACCTGTGTGTGTTGGACGAGGGCAGGTTGAATACCTGTGTGTGTTGGACGAGGGCAGGTTGAATACCTGTGTGTGTTGGACGAGGGCAGGTTGAATACCTGTGTGTGTTGGACGAGGGCAGGTTGAATACCTGTGTGTGTTGGACGAGGGCAGGTTGAATACCTGTGTGTGTTGGACGAGGGCAGGTTGAATACCTGTGTGTGTTGGACGAGGGCAGGTCCGAGCCCTTGCCGGTGCTGCTGGGAGGTCTCAGGCCGTGTAGCTTCCCTCCTCCGTTCTCTGAGGGGGTCTGGGCAGGGCTGCCCTTCAGAGAGCTTCCTCCTCCTCCACACTCAGAGTCAGAGCCCACAGCTTTAGCCTTGGCTCTCTCCTTCTCCTTCTCTCGGTCCGTCTGGTTGACGGGGCCGGGGCTGTGGATGCCACGGCCCCCCGCCTTCCCCAAGCCTGAGGGCTCCTTCAGCCGGGAGCCCTGGGGAGGAGGAGGGTGCCCTGTGCTGGAGGGCTTCACCAGCCCAGAGCCCAGCCCCGTGTCCATGGTGTTGCTGACTGGGCGAGCGGAGCTGGGCCGGGTCAGGGTCAGGGTGCTGGTCTTGGCCGGGCGAGGCAGAGAGCGGTACTGCAGGGAGCCCCTGGCGTTCGGAGACAGAAAGCTGCCCTGGTCGCCGCACGGCACGTCCAGGCTGGTCTTCCGCCCTCCTCCTCCTCCGCCTGCCGCCGGTTTGACGGGAATACCGGACGATTTGGGAATCTTACCCACCGTTGCGGAGCCACTGGGTACGGCGCTGCCACCTGTGCTGCTCATCGCAGCGGGAACACCGGTGCTGTTGTTGGTGCCGGTCGCTGCAGTGGGCTTCTTGAAGCCAAAGCTTCCGCCGGTCGAGGGCCGGACCAGGCCGGACGGGGGCTTGCGTTGCTCGACGGTAGCGGTGCCGTTCCGCTGGTCTTTACCAGCATCAGAACAGGAGCGCTGGAGACCTGAGGCCTTCACTGCTAGTCGAGACTTATCAACCGGCCTCCCGTCTGACTTGACTGTGCCTAGAGGGACAGAGAAGAGAAGAGAGAGAGAAAGAGAGAAAGGGTTAGTCATTTACTGAACAGTTTACCATACAGGCTGTTGTGGTGACTTGGATTAGGCAGAGAACACATCTTCTCTGAACACCTACACGGTCTGTCTGTCTGTCTGCCTGTCTGCTGATAAAACACAATCAGAGCAGACTGTGTGTGTTGGATGGACCAGCCACACACACAGTCTGTCACACTGTTATCATCCACTGACTCCTCTTTTCCATCCCGAGCAGCTCAAATAGTTTTCCCTGCAGATCGAGCTGTGCGTGTGTGTGTGTGTGTGTGTGTCTGTGTGTGTGTGTGTGTGTGTGTGTGTGTCTGTGTGTGTGTGTGTCTGTGTGTGTGTGTCACAGCTGTGTGGAGCTGCTGCTGACATTACCACCATGAGCTGATGATTCTCGCTTGTGGAAAACTGGTGTTCACACTCACAAAGCGTGTGGCAGGACACGGGACTGCATGCAGAGAGAGGGAGTGAGAGATCCGTTATAGAGAGGCAAAGTGACCGCCTACTTCCTGCTTCAGCACTGTACCAGAGATTTTTATCCGCCATTTATTTTCCCATAGACATTTCGTAAAATGCTTATAAAAAATAGTTTTACTTCATCAAACCAAACGGCTATATTTAGAATCGGGAGAGACCTTAGAACATTTCACTGGGACCAAAACTTAAGAGAACTACATCGAAAAAAATATTTTCTTTAAATCCGCATTTTTTTTTTTTACGTTTTGGTCCGCGTTAAATGTTATGTGGTCTCTCCTGTTTCTACATATATCTGAACCGTTTGGTTTGAACAAGTAAAACTGTTTTTATAAGCATTTCACGAAATGTCTAGGGGAAAATAAATGGAGGACGAAAATCTCTGGTACAGTGCTGAAGCAGGAAGTAGGCGGTCACTTTGCCTCTCTATAGGGTTTGCTGGAACGGAGGTAGACGGAAAAATTGTGTGATTTTGTCCCCATCTGGACATTTCCCACTTGGCAAATTAATTGGACTTGTTTGGAAGTTATTATGAGGGGGGGGGTATCTTAAGAGGTCTATTAGACACACACACACGTGCACTCTGTCTGCAGCACCCACACACACACACACGTGCACTCTGTCTGCAGCACCCACACACACACACATGTGCACTCTGTCTGCAGCACCCACACACACACACATGTGCACCCCACCCCACCCCACCCATGCTCTTAATATACATCTAATGGGAGGTTTATATACGAGACATTAACACAGTCAAAGAGCTGCTGTTGTACGAGACCCACCGGCGTGCTGCCTTGGGACATCTGGAGTCACTTATGCCTGGTTCAGACTACACGAATTCAGCCCGATATTAGACCGATTTGGTCGTGCGCGACAGATTTTCAGCGTCGGCCCGAATATGACCGTCGGGGACGACGATCGGCCGTCTTCACCTCTTGTAGTGTGACATAATCAAAGACCAGCGTCGGGACCAGTCGGGACGTCTAGGACGCCTCACGACGCCCTGACGAAAAGACTGGCATGTCAGTCTTTTGGACATGGTTTCGCCTAGTGTGACACCCCGGAAGACAGGTATCAGGTCCTGGGGAGACCGCTTCCCGCTTATAGTTTTCATTTGCAGGTTAAACAACGTGTCACTTCGCTGACAAGGCCTGAATTTTACAATATGTTTTGAAATAAATGTTTAAAAATCGATTGTGTGTTAAAAGCTTGTGTTACGTTTTCATTGGCGTTAATACACTAATAATTAATTTCAATGTCCGCAATTCAGTTGGTTGATGAAATCGATTTGTGGTGTGGGAGATTCCAGCTGTCAAAAGAAGAGAAAAGACTTGCTCCTGGCCAATCCCGGCGCTTGACTGCTGCGTAGGCGGGCACAGGTGGTTTTTGCGTAACCTATGTGCGATTCGAAATAACGCCTCCCCGCTCGATACAGATTTCGCCCGCTCCGCTCCGCTCAAAAGAATAAAAGAGATAAAAAGGCCAGGGTGTTTTAATTTGCGTTTAAACGCCTGGGCAATGGGCATTGCTCACTACAAATAACATGAGCTCAGCAGAGTCGGCTGCATGCTCGTTTCTCTTCCTTCTCTCTCGCAGCAGCTGGCAAGAAAATAGTGGGCGTGCACATGAAGTATTGGAGGCTGGAGCGGACATCACAGTGCATCAGTGTCACTCATCCAAATAACGTTAATTCTGCGAGGGATATATATAGCACCTGGATTACATACATGTTTCACATAGGGTTGTGTTTTGATTTCAATGTTTTATTTTGTCCAATATTGAAATGTTCTACAATTCCATGTTGTGCTAACATAAACATTATTTCTATCTACCACTTTA
>NC_139629.1:49848656-49851156 GCF_964638095.1 Poromitra crassiceps | reverse complement strand
CATATATGTTACGTTCTCACCCGACAAATATTAAAACTTTAAAACAGTTTTGTTTTTTAGCTTGAAAACAGCTTTTTGGCAAGTCTAAATGACTGCGGTAGGCTTAATCTACTTCCGTGTCTAAAACCGGAAAGACGATTACAAAATGACGTCATGCAGAAGCGTCCTTGTATGGGCAAAGAATAAGGTGAATACTCTTTGGCTGCAGACCCAAATTATAAACGGGAAACTGGAGTACGTTATAAAACTGATAAATATAGTCACGTTATAAACAACTAACCAACGCTGGGGGTCCGTATGGAAACAGTGTTACTCGAAATGGTTAAAAGTTAAATCAATTTGGTCATTTAGTGGCGCTTTACTGCCATGTAACATAGCTAGCTAGCCGCTAACATTAGCCACAGTAGGCTGCGCACTGCGATATTTATCGACAAGATTTCTGCCAAGCTGGACCTGATTAGTGATTTGCTCTGTTCTTCGCCCAGACGGGTGTCAAGCTGTCAGCAACAAGGCTGGGAGGATCACACCGGAAGAAAAACGCATAGTCATCATGGCTGCTAGAAATAAGGTGGATACAGACAGTAAAGCAGTCAAAAAGCCATACAGACAGTAAAGCCTTTGGCATAGTCTTAGCGCCCAGCCAAGCGCATAGGGTGCGCGGCGATTTTGACGTCATCGCACAGGGCGTGTCGGGGGGCGAGGCGCGTCCATGGAGATTTTTCTATCAGCGCGTCGGGTTTTGGCACATTGTCAACATGTACGCTTTTGAGGGAAGACTCCAGGGGAAAATGGCGGCGATTGAGTGCCAGACAGTCAGAATGAAATTTAATGTAACGTTCCCAATTCTATGTATTAAATAAAAAAAAACGACCCTCAACATTTGGGAAGGCTAAGCCACACAACTAGTTCGTTATAATCGAACGTCATGCTTCGAAGGCGACTTTACGACGGTGAGGACTCAATCACAGCAGATCTCCGCTGATAGACTACCACAGGCACAGGCACCTTGCTTCCTCCTTCAACGCTTCTCCGCAAGGTTTTGTTGGTACCGCCCCCTGGCGTTTCGGAGCGAGCTGCGCACTGACTATGTTCTGTTTTGGCCCGCGCAGAGTGCACGCGCCCTCCGCGGTGCCCCACCTCCAGCGCGTGCGCGAAGAGTATGCCAGACGCTTAAAGCAGTCCAACAGGCACATAGACAGAGAATCAGTGAGAAATGAACTGCGTGGAAAATATCAAGGTTTTATTATATACCACCTAGATACTACTTTTACCTGATATTGATTCTCTCTCCTATATCTCCTTTGTGCCCCCTTTCCTCCACTATCCTCCTCTCCTCCTCCTCTATATATGGGCATGTTACACAATCTGTCTGATGGAGAGATGAGGAGCGGGCGGAAGATAGGAAGTGCATTTGGGGAAAGAAGGAATCAACAGGGAGAGAGAGAGAGAGAGAGATGGAAGAGAAAAAAAAGAGAGAGAGAGAGAGAGAGAGCGAGAGAGAGAGATGGAAGAGAAAAAAGAGAGAGAGAGAGAGAGAGAGAGGGGATGATGAGAGAGAGAGAGAGAGAGAGAGAGAGATGGAAGAGAAAAAAGAGAGAGAGAGAGAGAGAGGATGATGAGAGAGAGAGAGAGAGAGAGAGAGAGATGGAAGAGAAAAAAGAGAGAGAGAGAGAGAGAGGATGATGAGAGAGAGAGAGAGAGAGAGAGAGAGAGAGAGGGGATGATGAGAGAGAGAGAGAGAGAGAGAGAGAGATGGAAGAGAAAAAAAAGAGAGAGAGAGGATGATGAGAGAGAGAGAGAGGATGATGAGAGAGAGAGAAAGAGAGAGAGAGAGAGGATGATGAGAGAGAGAGAGAGAGAGAGAGAGATGGAAGAGAAAAAAGAGAGAGAGAGATGGAAGAGAAAAAAGAGAGAGAGAGAGAGGATGATGAGAGAGAGAGAGAGGATGATGAGAGAGAGAGAGAGGATGATGAGAGAGAGAGAAAGAGAGAGAGAGAGAGGATGATGAGAGAGAGAGAGAGAGAGATGGAAGAGAAAAAAGAGAGAGAGAGAGGATGATGAGAGAGAGAGAGAGGATGATGAGAGAGAGAGAAAGAGAGAGAGAGAGAGGATGATGAGAGAGAGAGAGAGAGAGAGATGGAAGAGAAAAAAGAGAGAGAGAGATGGAAGAGAAAAAAGAGAGAGAGAGAGAGAGAGAGAGAGATGGAAGAGAAAAAAGAGAGAGAGAACACGGTTGTGGAACAAAGAGAAAAAGAGAAACGGACAGGGAAAGGATGATTGACTGTAGAGCTGCTACGATGAATCAATTATTTGTCAACAATTAAATTAATCACCAGCTATCTTGATAATCGATTAATCGGTTTGAGTAATTTTTTAAAGATTTTCTTTCCAAATGCTCTTATTCCACCTTCTTAAACGTGAATATTTTCTGGTTTCTTTACTCCTCTACGACAGTAAACGGAATATCTTATCTTTGGGTTGTGGGGGAAAAAACAAGACA
>NC_139629.1:49837531-49840956 GCF_964638095.1 Poromitra crassiceps | reverse complement strand
GGTTCTTCTCTTTAAGGAACCTTGCTTCTTCTCTTGAAGTAACCTTGGTTCTTCTCTTGAAGTAACCTTGGTTCTTCTCTTGAAGTAACCTTGGTTGTTATCTTGAAGTAACCTTGGTTCTTCTCTAACCTTGGTTCTTCTCTTGAAGTAACCTTGGTTCTTCTCTTGAAGGAACCTTGGTTGTTATCTTGAAGGAACCTTGGTTCTTCTCTTGAAGTAACCTTGGTTCTTCTCTTTAAGTAACCTTGGTTCTTCTCTTGAAGGAACCTTGGTTGTTCTCTTGAAGTAACCTTGGTTGTTCTCTTGAAGTAACCTTGGTTCTTCTCTTTAAGTAACATTGGTTGTTCTCTTGAAGTAACCTTGGTTCTTCTCTTGAAGGAATCTTGGTTCTTCTCTTGAAGTAACCTTGGTTCTTCTCTTGAAGTAACCTTGGTTCTTCTCTTGAAGTAACCTTGGTTCTTCTCTTTAAGTAACCTTGCTTCTTCTCTGGCTACTCCGACAAAACATTTTCAGTTCCAGTTTGCACCTTTATTTTCAAAACGACCTCAGAATCAGTCAGTTGTTGTAGGACAAAAGTGACTTTAGAGAAGTGTGTGTGGGTGAGATGACTTTAGAGAAGTATCTGTGGGTGAGATGACTTTAGAGAAGTATCTGTGGGTGAGATGACTTTAGAGAAGTATCTGTGGGTGAGATAACATCGTACGCAGGCAGCTGAGTGTTTTTTTTTTTAACTCTTTCAGCATCTGAGTCAGCAAGGTGTGTTTTCAAAACAACTTCTTCTTATCACCTTCGACCCCGACCCCTTAACCCCATGGCGATGGACACAGGTGTCGACTCGTATGTATGTGTGTGTTTGTGTGTGTGTGTGTGTGTGTGTCTGTGTGTGTTTGTGTGTGCAATGAACCCAGCGTGGTTCTTAATTAGCGTGCAGGGTCTCTAATGAGGTAGCTCCTGACAGGAAGCTGTAAAAGAGCCTTTGGCCAATCAGACGTGCCGTTACTGACCAGCGCTTCACGTGTACAGGTAAACAACATCAGCTGTGCCTGTGACACACTCTGCACGCACTCAATTTGATGCTCCATCTGTACTGAAGTAAGATGAAAGATTTGGGTCCGGGCTCAATGTAATTATTATTATTAGTAGTAGTAGTAGTATTATTATTAGTTTATTTCATTTTCAGTGAGACAAAAAGAATAAAAACTACTCGCACACTGCAGAGCTTCTTTTCTCCAGATTTATTGTTGTAACGTGTTTTGAGCTACATGCTCTTCATCAGGTCTGATGATGTTCTAGTTCAGCTCAGCACCTGCCCCAACTTTGGCTTTTGGATGTGCTTGTCTCCCTCCTTGTTCACTTTATTTCATTTTCAGAAATATACTTGCCCAAAGTAAATTTTTACCGGTCCTTATAAAAAAATATTTTATTTAGTGGTTATCAAATAACAACAAAGACTATAGTTACGGTAATTGGTATGTTGAATCTTTTAGAGGTGGACTGATGGGGCTAGTGAGTTGCTAACTTGCCCGACATGGCACTTGACTTGCCCTGTGGAAAAGCCTTCTTGTTGAGCCCTGTGGGCGTGACACACTGATGATGAGAGTGAGCTCACCATGCTGAGGCCTATCTGCTGTTATTTGACGAGGTCTTGTTAAGCAGGGGTGGCTATAGATAGGGGGTAGGTCACGCTGAGTCGGCTGAGTGTGTAGTGTGAGACACACACACGCACACACACACGCACGCACGCACGCACGCACGCACGCACACACACACACACACACACACACACACACACACACACACACACACACACACACACAGAGATGCACATCAGTGGGGACATTAGGTTGATGTTGGATTGCTCTCTCTATGAGCTAATAGAGTTGATCAAATCTTTGTGTTGGCCAGAGCTGGTTTGCTGGTCTCATGCATGTTTAATGTTTACACACACACACACACACATGCACACGCACACAAAACCAACACACACGGCGCTAGATACACACGTGCAAAACGCTCACACACGCATTGACCACCTCTGGCTTCAATCATAGGTTTGGCTCGGTGACTGCCTTTGTGTGTGTGTGTGTGTGTGTGTGCGTGTGTGTGTGTGCGCGTGCGTGTGTGTGTGTGTGCGTGTGAGTGTGTGTGTGTGTGTGTGTGTGTGTGTGTGCGCGTGTGTGTGTGTGTGTGTGTGTGTGTGTGAGATGCTTTATACTTGACTGTTTATCAGTCTTTTGACAGCCAGCCTGTGTCAGCGACAGCGTACATTTCCAACTCAAACACACACCCTACTTGGTCCTGTGGGAGTCAAAACTGCAATTGTGTGTGTCTGTGCGGGTGTGTGTGTGTGTGGGGGGGGGGGGGGGGGGGGGGTTTGGGGCATGCGTGTGTGTGTGTGTGTGTGTGTGTGTGAGTGTGTCTGTGCATGCGTGTGCATGTGCGCTCGTGTGTAGCCTAATGGCTACACACATGGATCAGGCCACTTTACTCTAATGCGTTTACATAAAAGGGCAATGGGTTCTGGGGGTCAGTCACCCAAAAAGAGCAAAAACACTGACCCCCCCCCCCCTTCCATGCACAAAAGTAAGTAGGCTATTGATTCTGTGTGTGTGCATTTAGCGTGCGTGCATGTGCTGGTGGTGAATAACCTAAAAAAAAATCTAAAATGAATCAGCTCAATTAATTTCTAATTTACAAAAAAATTCATTGTGTCTACAGTTCCACCCATGTCAGCAGCAGCAGCAGCTAGCCCCGCCCTATTCATATCAATTGAGCCACATTATATTCTTATTATCTGCGTTAGATAACTCTCTCACATGGCGTGATATGGAGGAGGCTTGCTGCTCTCCACCCAATCACGGCAGATGTACCGGGGAGGCACCGGGAGAAGGCTCCGTGCAGAATGTAGGTCACACACACACAGCCGCGCGGTCCCTCCCGCAGCGGACCGATCGATAAGAACACACCCACCCGCATTGCCTCTACTACTGTACCTGCCTCTGAGAGGGCCCAAACACACCAGCTCAGCAGCAACCGGTTGTCATCGCATTCAGCAATCAAACAATGGCCGTTAGTTACCCGACGCGCCGGAACATGCAGCCTTGGTGCATTGACAGACAGTTGAAACACGCACGCACATGCGCGTACACACACACACACACACACGCGCGCATCATTCACATTCATGATCCGCTCTCACATTTCCATCAGACACAATGTGTCAAGTGATCATTTTCTAGATGGAGTCCCCACGTGCAACAACAACAAACCTGCCTTTCAAAGTCCATATCAATAGGCTACAATTAGCCTATCGATAATATAGCCTAATTATAACGCCAATTCAACGTATGGCTTTGCGCAGTGAAGACACTATATAGCCAAGCCATATAGGCTCAGAAGCTGTCAAGCTGATTAAAAACCCTAAA
>NC_139629.1:49820031-49832531 GCF_964638095.1 Poromitra crassiceps | reverse complement strand
ACCAAGATGGCGGCGGCCAAAACGCCAAACGAGAGGCTTCAAAACGGGAGATCACAAACCTATGGGTGACATCACACTCACTCCGTCCATCACTTTTATACAGTCTATGGTCTTCACTCAACTACCCACACACACACCCACACACACACACACACACACACACACACACACACACAATAATTTGCAGTGGTTTGCAGAAGTCAAGTCTCGTGGTGTCTTCGCTCTGCCACGTTTTCTTGCAGCATGAGATAGCTGCTGTTTGAAAAGGCAGATAGAGAACGTTACGTTACAGGATGATTGCTGACATGTAAATTTCCTAACAAATGCGAACACTTTTGGCTTCAGATTTTGTCCTGCCTGCACTCTCAAACCACAACGGCAAAAGCAACTCTGGCATTCTTTGCATCCTGAGGTTGCACGCACGCACACACACATACACACACACACAGGCAGAGACACGCGCGCGCGCGCGCACGCACACACACACACACACACACACACACACACACGCACACACACACACACACACACACACACACACACACACAGACACACACAGACACACACAGACACACACATTCTTCTGTTTGATATTCTGGCAAGTAGCCACCACCCCCAGGAAGATTCAAGCCATAGTTAGCATACAGTGTAAACTGGTAGCATGGTAACAACAGAAACAGATAGTATTAGTATATAAACCATATCCCCTTTTCAAGGGGATATGGTTTGCATGGACATACAGTGTAAGCTGGTAGTGTGGTAACAACTTAACCCATATCCCCTTTTCAAGGGGATATGGGTTAAGTTGTGGGTGGGGTTATGGGTTATGGGTTATGGGTTGGGAGCCTTGTTTGACCAAACAAAAAGGTGAAATGTTGAGATTGTGGAACCGTCTATCTAATATGCCAGAGAGTAGAGTTGTAAAACAAGCTTTTAACTGGGATAAAACACATAAGTATCCATGGTGTAATGATATGAATGCTGCTTTCAGGGAAGCTGACCAGCAATTTATTCCCAGAACAGTTTACGTTGTAGTGTCCGCTATATTAAACATAGGCTATTTCTTGACTATAAAGAAAAATGGGCTAATGACATCTGGCTCAAACCAAAACTCAGAACATATGTTCAAATTAAAAAGATGTTTACTCCAGAACCCTATGTTACTTTACCCCTGGATAGATCCAGATCTTTATGTGCCCAGTTGAGAACGGGTACCCTCCCTTTGGCTATTGAGGTTGGCAGGTTCAATTCTATTGCTGAGGAGGAGAGACTTTGTGCTGTATGTGAATTAGGTGTTGTGTTTCATTGTACGCTATATGAGGAACCAATATTGTCTCTATTTCAGTTAATGCAAAATAAGAAACCTGAACTATTTTGGTCAGGAGATGATGCTAAGTTGGAATGGCTATTCAGAGATGAAGTCTTCAGTTTGGCCAGGTTTATTGGGAGGGCTTGGAAACATGGAGAAGTTGTTCATCTGAATACATGTATACAACTCTGTCTTCTCTTGTTTATGTTTGAGCTTTTTGTGGCTTGTTTGTATTGTTGAACTTGAATGATTTGTGTCTTGTAAGCCCAGACGGGCTGGGCACCATGAATATGGTGCATGACACAGAAATAAAATCTATCTATCTATCTATCTATCTATCTATCTATCTATCTATCTACAGTGTAAGCTGGTAGTGTGGTAACAACAGAAACAGATAGTTAGTATTAGTATATACAGTGTAAGCTGGTAGTGTGGTAACAACAGAAACAGATAGTTAGTATTAGTATATATTAGGGCTGTGGCGATTCACTTATCTCCCGATTCGATACTATCACGATTCTTGGGTGCCGATTCGATTTATATTGCGATTCTTAAGTATTGCGATTCTACGATTATTGCGATTCGATATTACGATTTATTGCGATTTTTGTTTATTTTTTTCTTTTATTTTTTCAGTTTGTTTGCTTTTTTACACTAGATTAGAACATGGGAAAAGTTGAATCATACACTAGAGACTGTATATTATGTATCATGAGTAGGGCTGGGCGATATAGTTAAAAACAGGGGCGGACTGGGATCATAATTCAGGCCGGGCATTAGATACCAAGCAGGCCAGGCCGATATGGGCCAACGCGCGTGAAATTTGGGCCGTTTGAAGCCAGATTTGGGCCGTTTGAAGTCCAATTTTACAATGAGATGCACCCACTTTAACCCTGAAGTGTAATTATTACTTCAGACTAACTAATAAAGTAATAAAACCACTAGTAAACCAGTAGGCGGCGCCTGGCCTGCTGTTCAGTGAGTGGCCTGACTGCAAGCAACCAAAAAAAAAAAAAAAAAAAAAAAAAAATTGCGATGATCGATTCTGGAATAAAAGATCGATCCAAAAAATTGTGACATTAAAAATCGCGATACTTAGGTGAATCGATTTTTTCCCCCACCCCTAGTATATATACAGTGTAAGCTGGTAGTGTGGTAACAACAGAAACAGATAGTTAGTATTAGTATATATACAGTGTAAGCTGGTAGTGTGGTAACAACAGAAACAGATAGTTAGTATTAGTATATATACAGGGTAAGCTGGTAGTGTGGTAACAACAGAAACAGATAGTTAGTATTAGTATATATACAGTGTAAGCTGGTAGTGTGGTAACAACAGAAACAGATAGTTAGTATTAGTATATATACAGTGTAAGCTGGTAGTGTGGTAACAACAGAAACAGATAGTTAGTATTAGTATATATACAGTGTAAGCTGGTAGTGTTTTAACAACAGAAACAGATAGTTAGTATTAGTATATATACAGGGTAAGCTGGTAGTGTGGTAACAACAGAAACAGATAGTTAGTATTAGTATATATACAGTGTAAGCTGGTAGTGTGGTAACAACAGAAACAGATAGTTAGTATTAGTATATATACAGTGTAAGCTGGTAGTGTGGTAACAACAGAAACAGATAGTTAGTATTAGTATATATACAGTGTAAGCTGGTAGTGTGGTAACAACAGAAACAGATAGTTAGTATTAGTATATATACAGGGTAAGCTGGTAGTGTGGTAACAACAGAAACAGATAGTTAGTATTAGTATATATACAGTGTAAGCTGGTAGTGTGGTAACAACAGAAACAGATAGTTAGTATTAGTATATATACAGTGTAAGCTGGTAGTGTGGTAACAACAGAAACAGATAGTTAGTATTAGTATATATACAGGGTAAGCTGGTAGTGTGGTAACAACAGAAACAGATAGTTAGTATTAGTATCTATACAGTGTAAGCTGGTAGTGTGGTAACAACAGAAACAGATAGTTAGTATTAGTATATATACAGTGTAAGCTGGTAGTGTGGTAACAACAGAAACAGATAGTTAGTATTAGTATATATACAGTGTAAGCTGGTAGTGTGGTAACAACAGAAACAGATAGTTAGTATTAGTATATATACAGTGTAAGCTGGTAGTGTGGTAACAACAGAAACAGATAGTTAGTATTAGTATATATACAGTGTAAGCTGGTAGTGTGGTAACAACAGAAACAGATAGTTAGTATTAGTATATATACAGTGTAAGCTGGTAGTGTGGTAACAACAGAAACAGATAGTTAGTATTAGTATATATACAGTGTAAGCTGGTAGTGTGGTAACAACAGAAACAGATAGTTAGTATTAGTATATATACAGTGTAAGCTGGTAGTGTGGTAACAACAGAAACAGATAGTTAGTATTAGTATATATACAGTGTAAGCTGGTAGTGTGGTAACAACAGAAACAGATAGTTAGTATTAGTATATATACAGTGTAAGCTGGTAGTGTGGTAACAACAGAAACAGATAGTTAGTATTAGTATATATACAGTGTAAGCTGGTAGTGTGGTAACAACAGAAACAGATAGTTAGTATTAGTATATATACAGTGTAAGCTGGTAGTGTGGTAACAACAGAAACAGATAGTTAGTATTAGTATATATACAGTGTAAGCTGGTAGTGTGGTAACAACAGAAACAGATAGTTAGTATTAGTATATATACAGTGTAAGCTGGTAGTGTGGTAACAACAGAAACAGATGGTTAGTATTAGTATATATACAGTGTAAGCTGGTAGTGTGGTAACAACAGAAACAGATAGTTAGTATTAGTATATATACAGTGTAAGCTGGTAGTGTGGTAACAACAGAAACAGATAGTTAGTATTAGTATATATACAGGGTAAGCTGGTAGTGTGGTAACAACAGAAACAGATAGTTAGTATTAGTATATATACAGTGTAAGCTGGTAGTGTGGTAACAACAGAAACAGATAGTTAGTATTAGTATATATACAGTGTAAGCTGGTAGTGTGGTAACAACAGAAACAGATAGTTAGTATTAGTATATATACAGTGTAAGCTGGTAGTGTGGTAACAACAGAAACAGATAGTTAGTATTAGTATATATACAGTGTAAGCTGGTAGTGTGGTAACAACAGAAACAGATAGTTAGTATTAGTATATATACAGTGTAAGCTGGTAGTGTGGTAACAACAGAAACAGATAGTTAGTATTAGTATATATACAGTGTAAGCTGGTAGTGTGGTAACAACAGAAACAGATAGTTAGTATTAGTATATATACAGTGTAAGCTGGTAGTGTGGTAACAACAGAAACAGATAGTTAGTATTAGTATATACAGTGTAAGCTGGTAGTGTGGTAACAACACAAACAGATAGTTAGTATTAGTATATATACAGGGTAAGCTGGTAGTGTTTTAACAACAGAAACAGGCTGAGAAGAACACGACCTCACAGCCACAGGCTGGTTGAACATCAAAGCCAACATCCCGGGCCTGGGAAGGTGCTCTTGTGGTTCCATTCAGGGACCCTGGAAGACCAGACCACCAGAAACATCTAATTAGGCCGTGTGCTTTGGCAGGACTTCATTGTGGAGCTGCAGTCTGCTGAAGACAGTGCAGAGTGAAGCTGGACAGAAAGGGAACTCACAACTCCACTTCAAAGCCACTTGCTCCTTCAAGAGACGCGGAAAGAAAAGACACGGCTAAAAACAGACCCACAAATTGGGGAGTTTCAACGATAATGTCTCCAGCAGGTCTTAACAGTCTGTGTGCCTCCTGGAACAATAAGCACAAGTGCAGGAAAGGAGGAGATGAAGAGATGTGTAATGTGGAGGAGAGGAAAGGACCATGATGGCAGGAGGGGGAAGAAAAGTGTGCGACTAATGTCCAAACAGCCCCTGAGAAGAACACTGAGAAGAACACTGAGAAGAACACTGAGAAGAACACTGAGAAGAACCCTGAGAAGAACACCGAGAAGAACACTGAGAAGAACACTGAGAAGAACACCGAGAAGAACACTGAGAAGAACACTGAGAAGACCACTGAGAAGAACACCGAGAAGAACCCTGAGAAGAACACTGAGAAGACCACTGAGAAGAACACTGAGAAGAACACTGAGAAGAACCCTGAGAAGAACTCTGAGAAGAACACTGAGAAGAACCCTGAGAAGAACTCTGAGAAGAACACAGAGAAGAACACTGAGAAGAACACTGAGAAGACCACTGAGAAGAACCCTGAGAAGAACTCTGAGAAGAACTCTGAGAAGAACACTGAGAAGAACACTGAGAAGAACACTGAGAAGAACACTGAGAAGAACACTGAGAAGAACCCTGAGAAGAACTCTGAGAAGAACACTGAGAAGAACCCTGAGAAGAACCCTGAGAAGAACCCTGAGAAGAACTCTGAGAAGAACACAGAGAAGAACACTGAGAAGAACACTGAGAAGACCACTGAGAAGACCACGGCAGCACTCACAAGTAGATTTACACAAAGTTTATTTTGTGTATTTTGTGTAAATCTACTTGTGAGTGCTGCCGTGGTCTATTGACTATAGACTCCTATTATCTTTATGTTCTACTGGGCCGGCACCCTAAGGTTTTAAAGACAAGAGTTGAGCGCACCATTTCTTGGACTTAAGAACACTGAGAAGAACACTGAAGAACACTGAGAAGAACACTGCGGGGGTCTGTGGGAGGGACGCATGCTTAACTCTTATGCGCATTACAAACCCCCGTCACACCCCGCTGTTAAACTTCCAAGACATTGCTGTGTGTGTGTGTGTGTGTGTGTGCGTGTGTGTGTGTGTGTGTGCGTGCGTGCGTGTGTGTGTGTGTGTGTAGCAGGGACTTGAGGCGGCTTCCGTCCAAAGCTCCTTGAGAAGCCTCCAAAGCTCGTCCTCAACCGTGCAGTTTCATTTACCCCCTATAGAGGAGCTAAGTACGCATGTTAAAGGCTGTATAGATGGAGTGGGAGGGTACCACAGAGTGAGAGCAAGGTCAGTGGGAGTGTGTGTGTGTGTGTGTGTGGGGGGGGGGGGGGGGGGGGGGCATCTACTGTGGGAACCAATCTTCTGAGGAATGTACCTGATCGTTTCCTCAAACTCCTCCTGTCTTAATGACAGGGAAAGTACCTACTTAACATTGCCATAGAGTTTGCACACGCACACACACACACGCGCACACACGCACACACGCGCACACACGCACGCACACACACGCACACACGCACGCACACGTGCACGTACAACGTTTTAAGGTGAAGATAGCTGTACTTGCTTTTAACTTTGCATTTGTGTGCACATGCTGGCTGCCCTATCATGCGTCTGTTTGGAGAACACGCGTAGTTACAGTGATTTGGATTGGACGTGCACTATGGGCTGATATATGTGCCACCTCAAATTGAATTCGAATTGCTCAACTTGAATTCGAAATTTTTCATTTTGAATTTGAATTGCTCTTTTTGAATTCGAAATTTTTCATTTTGAAATTGAATTGCTCTATTTGAATTCGAATTTTTTTATTTTGAAATTGAATTGCTCTATTTGAATTTGAATTGCTCTATTTGAATTAGAATTTTTTCATTTTGAAATTGAATTGCTTTTATATTTTGAAATTTTTATTTTTTAATGTGAGTTGAAAAACTGAATCTGAATAGCATAATTTTAAACTGAATTTATTTGCTTTGAAATTATTCAGTTTCCACATTCCTATTTCAAAATTCAATTCAAAATTTTCAGAATCTTGTGTTCAAAAATTTCAACATGTGTGTGCGCCATCCGGGTCCTTCAAGGAGGAAGAGGAGGAAGGAGGAAGAGCAATCGAGCGCAGATTGACCGAACTCCTTTTTAGGTGAGGGGCCGAAGGCTGCTATCTGCTTTCGTTTTTGAGATGATCGATCCCCATTTTGAGGTTAGATGCTTTTTTCATATGAACTAAATAAAATTCTTCTGAACACGATTCCGTTTGTTGGCAGCCTCAAATCGAACGCAGTTTAATGAAAACGTAACTTATTAGATCAGGGAAACGTTATGGCAGTGCTATCGCAAAAACCAATCAAATGCTCGTTTTAGCGTCACATGACTTGAATCAGCCAATGATATTCCCGCAAACAGGACGTATAGGAAGTGTGAACAAACCATAACAAACGCATCACAGAACGAAGCCGCTGGTAAGTCTGTTGAGATAATGTTTAGCGAATATAATTCATAATCGTTTTAATAGTAATAGTAATACTACTTTGCTACATCTTTGATGCAGTCAATATTGGCAACCGGCTAGTGTTAAATGAATTGTCATCACACAAGTTGTCTCTTTGCTGGTGTTAGGCTACAGCTAACACCATGTTGGACGTTACCAGAGTGGGAAATTAATTATTTTGCGTCTTAAATCTACCAGCCACTTTAGTATTTCACCAGCATTTAGCTGCAGTGCTAGATTCTCACCCTGCACATAAGGCTGCTGTTGCAGTAGTGGCCTTGTGTCCATTCTAGACAAGGAAGACAAACCCCAAGACTGTGTTACAGTAGGCTAAGTGTATCTTGTCCTATAATTGACCAGACTAGACAGAGGTTGAAGTAGAAGAGATAACATGTATTACAAACGTTTACATCATCTGCAGCTCACCAGTTACTCGTGTCAATATTTTAACCTAAAATGTTTTAGCATTGATTTTTAAAAGAATTGCAAAGAATAACAGTTTTATGTTCTCCTGTAGGATGTGTTTTGGAGAGCATTGATAAAGGACTACCAGTACATCCCAGATCTCCAGAGCCTGAACAACGTTTTCTGTCAAGCTGCAAATGAGGGCTAGGTGTGACAGGAAACATGTCGTCACAGATTGTCTTTTGAAATGTAGCATATGAAATATAGCCCAATTAATTATAGTATATAGTAATCTTATTTTTTCCAACTAGAAAATGTTCAGTTTGTAGCAGCAAGGTGCATACCTCTGACACTAACACTGTGTTAAACTGTAAAGGTGGAGGTTACAGGTGTAGCCTCAGCAAGTGAGACATCCAGGTGGAATGAGGAGGATTCAGAGGAACTAATGCCAGGGTTTTTATTTACAAACCAAATCCCTTGATTAATGATGGAAAATCATGTGGACAGATGATTTGGCCTAAAAGACAAACAAGGTATTAACAAAGGATTTGATCAAACAAGGGAAAACAAATTAAACTGTAAAGTAATATAATAAATCTAATTCAAATCAAATACTCAATCAATATTCAAAGGAACTAACTATAATAAACTAACACTTCAAACGATGCATCTGCACATGGACAATCAATTGGGAAGAACAGAGCAGAGCAGCCTCCTCTCAACAGCATACATGGCCTACTGAGCTTCACCCAATCAACCACCCTTTATTGAGCCCATGTGCAGCTCAATCAGGGCCCCAGGTGTGGCTGGTTAGGTGGGGCTGAACTGGTGGGGGGATTTTGTACAACTAACATTTAAAAAAGTCTAACATTGAAGTATTTTTTACTCTGAAGAAGACTAGAAGAAGATTACCTGTCAAAATGTCACTCAGCCCCTATTAATAAACGTGCAGACAGAAAAGAGTGCTCCATATGTCTTTACTCCAGGCAGTCTGTGAAGTGCCCAGGTAAAACTTCTTTCTATGTAGGTTCCACTATAACATTTCTAAATTAAATGCTGCCGGTCACCAACACTAACCCATCTTTGCAGGCCACATCATCAGTGCACACTCATATTCATGCAACTCCATTATTCAGCACTGTAAATGTTACTGTTGCAAACAGTATGAATAGTTAATTGATTGTGTCCCACATCTGTTATTTTGGAATAAAAAAATATTCTATGCCCTGAAATGTAATGTCATGCATAATTACTTAGATTTTCTGACATCACATTAGGAGGGGTTATGCATTGTCATTTATGCTGTGATGGTAAATAAAAGGCACATATATAAATGTCCTTATTTATTACAGGTAAAACCAAACATGAAACTACTAACAAGTACTGTACATGTTTTATAAAATTTAATGATAGCCTGCATATCACTGTATAGATTAAGACTGTTCTTCACAGCCACAAATATCAATATGCAAGATGATTGGCAGGGTTCCTACATGCTTTCCATTTTTAAATTACATATTTTCCCATGCAGACCCTATGTTCTTGACTGGATTTGATTTATGTAGGTATTTGATAATGCATAGTGACAGCAGCTAGATAGTAAATAGCATCCCTCTATCTGAACATTACTCACATCAACAAAAACTGGACTCAAAGTGGCTACAACATAAAAGCTGTCTTCCCCAACGTCAACGACGGGTCTTCATCCCATACAAGGAGCAAAATGATGTGTAGTAGCATGGAGACACAAGAGTATGGTGGTTGCAGAACATCTCTCCAAATCTGCGGGTATCTGCTGCAGTCTGCAGGTTTGGGTCCGTGATAGACACAGCTAGCAGTTGTCCTGTTCCCCATCCCACCGTCACAGTTAGTCATCGCCAGAGGCAATGTTCTCTCTTCTTGGAATCTCTAATAAGAGAAAACATAGTAGTTACTGTATGTTACATGTGTGGCCAGCGTTGCTAACCTAGCTTCTGAAATGTTTACGGCTAGAATTCATTAGATCGATAATGCTACCGTAGCCTAATCTAGCTAACGTTAACGTTACCTCCACCTCGCTAGCTATAGCAACATACTGTTCTAGCTACAGCCTACAAGGAAAATTCATTCATTTATCAAATGTCTTTATCTTACCAAACACAATTACGCTAGTTTCTGAGATAATATATAGTGTGGCATATACCTGTGAATAACATGTAATGTAAATGCTCAACATTGTGCGTTTATTCTTACCTGGAAATCACACATCAATCCGTAGCTTGTTTCTGTGGCAGTTAGCCTAGCTAGTTGGCTAGCTAGCCAACTAGGCTAAGCGCCACAGAAACAAGCTCAGCTGGTGTAGCTACGTTACGTTATGCCGGTGAAAATACATGGTAACCAGTTGGTATTTACCGTGGTTGGTGTCCTCTCGTCCATGATGATGAGCAGACAATGGAAAGACTGGCGGGCGGCTAATTTAATACATCCGTGGGAGCAAAGACCTGTGGTGTAAGGTGTAATCAGTACATGATGTTGACCTGTTGATGATGTCACGGGGTCGGGGGAGGATCAGTTCCGGGTTCACGAGATTCGCTGTCATGTACTGTTCAATGATATATACTGTATAAACATCCTTGTTCAACTCAAAGTGGTCTTCTATGATTGTAGCGAACCTGAATACAACAAGACCAAATAGTTCTAGCGGGAGTGGGTGTGTGGTGCCTCGGCCAAAAAGGAGTTAGGTCAATCAGCGCTCGATTGCTCTTCCTCCTTCCTCTTCTTCCTCCTTGAAGGACCCGGATGGCGCACACACATGTTGAAATTTTTGAACACAAGATTCTGAAAATTTTGAATTGAATTTTGAAATAGGAATGTGGAAACTGAATAATTTCAAAGCAAATAAATTCAGTTTAAAATTATGCTATTCAGATTCAGTTTTTCAACTCACATTAAAAAATAAAAATTTCAAAATATAAAAGCAATTCAATTTCAAAATGAAAAAATTCTAATTCAAATAGAGCAATTCAAATTCAAATAGAGCAATTCAATTTCAAAATAAAAAAATTCGAATTCAAATAGAGCAATTCAATTTCAAAATGAAAAATTTCGAATTCAAAAAGAGCAATTCAAATTCAAAATGAAAAATTTCGAATTCAAGTTGAGCAATTCAAATTCAATTTGAGGTGGCACATATATCAGCCCATAGTGCACGATCGACGCTCATAGACCGTATCAAAATATCCCCACTGGTTTGTGATCTCCCCTTTTGAACCTTGACATTGGCATTTTGGCCGCTGCCATCTTGGATTTTGGCACAGCTCACGCGAGAACAGGTGTTTCCCACAGAGCCGCAGCGCTGCCTGCTATTGGTCCATGATCGGGGAGCTGCATGATCACTGGACATGAGACCTGTCAATCACACCCAAAACAGTATTTTTTTTTAATCATCTAGCTTATTCTATACGGGAGTTGTATAAAAATGTACCCCCGTACCTTTAGCATGAAAGGTGAAATTAGCTATAATTAGCAAAAAATATATATTTTAACCAGACTGTAAACATGTTTATTTCGGCTGTAGAGTCTGGCATTTTAACCTGGGGGTGAATAGGGATTGACTCCCTTTTGGAGCTAGCCTCAAGGGGCCATTCGAGGAACTGCTGTTTTTAGCACTTCTACTGTACATTTGCTTCATCTGTCCAAGCCCAACGGATGCAGGATACGCACACGAGCACATAGACAAAAGCAAGTATCTATCTTACACTAATGAGGAAAGAGGACAAAATTACACTCCAATAATTATGCATTATTTCAAATCATATAGTAGACCTATGTCCATAATCGTTCTGTAACCCCACACAAATACATTTGTCCTGCTGAAGACTTAGAAAGTCTCCAAAGCGGAGGAGGTGTTGTCCTGTCAGTGAAGATGTTCATGCTCGTTGCTCTAGTATCATGTTCAGCATCAGTTATTGTTTTCAGCTCATTTCCTCTGATTCATCTCCTCTGGAGGCCGACTGAGATGATATCATGAGGAAAGAAAACATGGAGACTTCAGCAAACAGCGTCAGGAAGAATCTGATCCGTTTCTTTGCCGTAAAGGAAATGAGGTGAAATTGGCCATCGGGGGGGGCAAAAGCCGTGACACTTTGACCTCTGCAACTTAAGAGGCCGCGTCCGTGGGCACGGGGGCGCACACACACACACACACACACACACACACACACACACACGCATATGCACACACACACGCACACGCACACTCAGACCCTCCCTGCACGCTCATATTGTTGACATGGTAACACATCCCTCTGAACTATGTGGGAGTCCTGCGTGTCTCTCTCTCTCTCTCTCTCACACACACACACACACACACACACACTCTCACACACACACACACACACACACACACACACACACACACACACACACACACACACACACACACACACACAGACAACATGGCCACCATTACCCTCCTCCCCGCCACGCCCCTTTGTCCTTGCAGACTGCTGACCAAGTCCCTCACTTCTCTTATTAATTTGCAAACCCACCATAAGAGGAAGCTGGGGATTAGCAGGGATTATGCCTGAACCTCTGCATACAGAGAGACTAT
>NC_139629.1:49810031-49812531 GCF_964638095.1 Poromitra crassiceps | reverse complement strand
GTGATGGAGTCCAGTGTGCGAATATGGGGGGGAAGGGAATTCCAGAGTGTAGGTGCGGCATGTGAGAAGGACCTGGCACCCATTGTGCTGAGCTTGACGGGGGGTATTTCTAATAGAGCTGCTGATGAAGACCGGAGGGAACGGGCGGGAGTGTAGGGCTGAAGGAGGTCTGTGAGGTAAGTGGGGGATAGATTATGGAGAGCTTTAAATGTTAGCAGTAGGACTTTAAATTTGATGTGTGTGTGTATGTGTGTGTGTGTGTGTGTGTGTGTCAGATTGTCTGAACTAATCTTTTCATAATTCATGCGGTTAGTGCACTGAGCCAGGTCGTCTGGGCACGTAACCATGGAAACAGCGCGTTTACTAACGGGAGGTTGCCGAGGACCGGAGCGCGCTTCCATCCGGAAACACAAGTGTCTGCGCCCAGCAGGGCCCAAAACAAGACACACACTCCACCAATCATCCACACACACACGTGTGTGTGTGTGTGTGTGTGTGTGTGTGTGTGTGTGTGTGTGTGTGTGTGTGTGTGTGTGTGTGTGTGTGTGTGTGACCCACTGCTAGAGAAACATCACTGGCAATCGAGCAGCCTTGAGAGTAGATCCATGAAGGCTGCTCATAAAATCACACAAACACACATTTTAGACAACAATACTTGTGAGAAAATGGACTGCGTTTATACAGTGTTTTATAATATGCCTACATTCACCCATACATTCATACAGCGATGGCGGCAAGCTAGCACAACCATCGGGAGCAACCACTGGGGTGAGTATCTTGCCTAAGATCACTTTGACATGCAGACTGGAGGAGCCGGGGATCGAACCACCGACCTCCTTTATCCAAAGTGATGATAGTAGATAACCTGCTCTACCTCCTGAGCCACAGTCTCCACTGACTTCAGTTTCCTGACCTCAAATCCTAAAGTCAACCATGACCTCTACCTCCACCCTGATGGAGCACCACCTCTACCTCCACCCTGATGGAGCACCGGAGGAATGAGTCTGGAAGCAGCACTTTGGTTCATAATGACTGTTTTTGTTTTTTTTAGAAATGCAATTTTCAGAAAACGATTCAAACGTCATAAAAGTGGTCCTCGTTTGTGAAGATGATCCTGCTGAACACAAACGATCACTCCCATAAACCTTTGTGAACCACAGGCCTTATTTCATGCATTTAACTGAAATACCCATTCTAAAATAATTTTCCCCCTAAGAACCAACATGGCGGCCATTTCTGGTTAAGCCTACAAATACGTCATTCCTGCAGGTACTCTATGGTGAGTTAACGTTTACTTACAGGCAACGTGATTTCTAGCTTTCCAGCTCATAAAAAAAAACTCCCCTTAAGACACACAGTCTCCTCTCCTCCTCCAGCTGCTTTTACAGCTGCTGATGGATGCTACGTGCTACGTGCTACGTGACACATGGCAGCTCTCCTCCTCTGCTTGTGACAGCTTGTTCTGCACTGTGATACATCACCTCTTCACTAGACCATCCTGTTGGATCTCTGATGATCGAGCTCGCCCGTCTCTCTTGAGAACACGTGTCTTTATTGTTTCTGTCACTAGGAGGCGCCCTCATTCCAGGAAAAAAGGAGGGGTTCAATTCCTCTGTGGATAAAGGTCATAGGTCACTTAATGCCCCTTTAACCCTCAACTGAACCTGAGGACGACCCTGAAAACATGTCTCTGCTTTCAAAGTGCAGACCTGACATCGTCTATTTACTGCCTTCACATGTTTTACACATGTCTATATCCACAACTTAGACTGGACCACACCTCACTACTGCTTTAAACACACACACACACACACACGCACACGCACACATACACACACACACACACACACACTCACACACACGCACACACACACACGCACACGCACACACACACACGCACGCACGCACGCACACGCACTGACGGGAATGACCTCCTCATGGTCCTCCTCCCTGGCGTTTCCTGGTGAGAATGACGTGTGTGTGTGTGTGAGAGAGAGAGAGAGAGAGAGAGAGAGTGAGAGAGACAGAGAGAGAGAGAGAGAGAGAGAGAGAGACAGAGAGAGAGAGAGAGAGAGAGAGAGAGAGGGTCTGGTTCCAGATGTGGGTATAGGACTCATCAGAGAGGGAGAGGAGAGGCCCAGGCTAGGAAAGGACAGGAAAGGGATATCTGACACAGGGGGTCCTGACTCAGTGTGTGTGTGTGTGTGTGTGTGTGTGTGTGTGTGTGTGTGTGTGTGTGTGTGTGTGTGTGTGTGTGTGTGTGTGTGTGTGTGTGTGTGTGTGCGTGCGTGTGTGTGTGTGTGTGTGTGCGTGTGTGCGTGTGTGTGTAGCGTCTGGGTCTCAGACAGGTCATGGGGTACAGTCATGGACAACTTAACTTCATATGTGCATGTGTATGACTCATGCCTGTGAGACTCACGTGAATCACAACCAGTCAAACGATGAGTCAAAACCAGTTTGTAAAAAAAAAAAAAACAGTTTGTAAAAAAAGAAAAGAAAA
>NC_139629.1:49797531-49805031 GCF_964638095.1 Poromitra crassiceps | reverse complement strand
AAATGATTTTTAAATTCACTGTGCAGGGACGCCTGTCACAGTGAAACGGTAATATGTAAGAGTATAGTATATAAATAGAATCAACCATATTTTGAGGCTTATGAAAAAACTGTTTGTGGAAAAATACACCACAAGTTGATGCGCGCAGCTTCTAACCAAGGGTCCGGGTGCAGGCAAATGGCCACGGCTGTGATGGTGCTGGCACTTTTACTGTCTGAGTGGGCTCTGGAATGTGGCAGGAGAAGTCTGTGAGGAAACGCCGCCCCGTCTGGCAGGCGGAGAATGGTAGATAGCCTAATATTGTTAATAAATGGCAAATTTGGTCATGGAATGTGACCTCCAAATTATTCAATTTATTGGAGAACAATTCGAGTATTAAGCGATGTTTGGCTATTTCACTGAGCATTAGGCTTGCCGTTACCAAATAGCCTATTAGATTATTGATTATATTTGGCTGCATGCGCGGGATCACTGAGGTAATGTTATTTTAAAATAAGAGCCTTTGGCAAGCAAATTCTGAGGAATCGATATTTGATCAAACTGCGTGAATAACATGTTTTTTGGCCAAAACGTGGGATCTTTTCCCTCGGTCTGGCCTACGCCCTGCACCCTAAATTTGCGGCTAGGCCGTCCTGCAACACGGGCGTCAGTAGGCCGTCGTGAAGTCAGCTCACACTTACAGTAAAACGACCATGGAGCCGGGATTAATATTGCATGAAATAAGTCACGCTATGCACAAAAGCGAGTCTGAAAATCAACACCGCAGTATTGTAGTAATTATAGTAAACGATTGACTGTTAAATCAAAACAGACATCGACAACCTTTATTTAGTTTTTGTCTGCCTGTTAGTCTGTCTGTCTGTCTGTTTGTTTGTCTTTTATCTGTTGGTCGCAAGCAAAGCAAACTTCGCATCTCGATGGGCAGTGTGTGCCCTCAGTCTGGATTTGAGTGTGTGTGTGTTTGCTCATGTGTGGCGCTTCCATGTAGACAGATGATCAGGATCGCATCACACTTTTCGCATTTTTCTGAGTTTTGCCTCTCCTCCGTCCGTCTATGTGTTAACTCTGTAAAGCAGTAGCAGGCAGAATCGATTCACTTGTAGATTGGCTGAGCAGCATCACGTGTGATGAGATACAGTGTATGCATTGGTCTGTGAGCTTCCTGACAGATAAACCTGTAGTACCGTAAAGGCTAGAAAAGCCTGTGCCGGTTAGAATGAAGACGCTCCGTGAAAATGTAACTATTTAATGATTTGTTGGTTATAGGGCTCGGTCCGGATGGAACGGCGTCTAGGTCTGGATGTGGACCGCTTGGAAAAACGCTGTGTTTGTTGTTCTTGGGAGGGGGGTTTGAGGCGCTGTGTTGTTTGAGGTGAATGTGTGTGTCTGTATGCCTGTGCTGATAGGAGAATGGAGAGTGTGTGTGTGTGTGTGCGCGAAAAGGGGAGAGCATGTATGTACCGTATGTATGTTTGTGATTGAGTGTGTCTCGCGTTACTTTGGTAATGTACAGTTTGATCCAAGGGGGGCTGCTCGGGTAGTATAGGCTGCAAGGCATTACACCAGGAGGTTGCTCTAGGTGGCTGAACATTGTGATAGGGAGAAGTTCATGAATATTTGAGTTGATTTGAGTGTGATAATTACAGACAGATAGGATTTGAGTGGGTTGGTATGTGTGATGAAGTTTGTGGAATGTGGGTTTTTATGTGGATGGTGGGGAATACAATGCTGATAGTATGGGGCGTGAACGTTCATTGTTTCTATGGAGAATGAAAGCATTGATTATAATATTTAGATTGGCGAAATGGTGCTGTGTTTTGTCGGTGTGGCTGTGATATGGGAAGTGATGTCTGTTACTCGTTTGAGGTGTCAATTGATCTAATGATTATTGATAGTTGTTTGATTAATTTTGTTTGATTAATTTAGACCAAAGGGGGGTCCCCATACATTGTGGAATGCATGGTGAATGAATGCATAGAATATAGAATGGACCCAGATGGAGGGTTAAATCTCAGCAAAAAACACACTGACGAAGTGTCAGATATAATGAGTTATGAAAAATAGATTGGACTGGGAAATTACAGCAGTGGGGAACACTGAATACTGCACATCATTATATAGTAATACGTACTGAATAGAAAGTTTGCAGTGACACATAAAAGAACAATAGTTATATGATGAGTTTGTTTAGTTGACAACTTTGCATAAATGAAGGGTTTGTTGATTAACTTGAAAATTCTCTCTGTCGTCCCTATAGAAGAACTAGCTCAGACCCAGGTAAGATACACTATCATTTTTCCGTTTGAGAAAAGCTACACATAGTTAAATTTATACTTAAAGTACGCTGGAGATGTTTTTAAAAGTATTTATAAATAAGTCAATGCCCTCTGAGGACAGACAGTCTTGAGTTTGCGTTTGGAGTATTTGTGAACAATGTTGGCCCTACCTAGTGGGGTTATGCCATCCCCAAAATTACTCAAGTGAACTGCCAGGGGTCTAGCCCGCCCCTCCCCCACTCACAGCACCTTCTGGGGTTACCCTCCGCCCCATTGTTTATTGCCACAAGTCTACAAGGTCAATACATTGTCATTCTGTAAGCTGTGAATGTTCACTCAGGAGTCATCTTGTTTATGAGGATTCATTGCAATCAAATTGTAAAGTAAACAATTGGATATGTACTCACAGAGTATCTCAAACATTATCTGCCATACAAGCGACTTGTTGTACTAATAAGAATACAAGAAATTATTTTGTTTAAAATACAGGCACATTGTGAAATCTGATGTTTACAGGTACAGTGGTACGTCACCAGAGGACCACACACCGGGACAATTCCAATATCGAAGATGTGGGTTTCATTTTTGCATAGTGGGATCTAAGCAAATCATCATGCACTCATTTGGTTACAAATGGAATCAAGGGGGTATGGGTGCAAATTGGGACAAGGGGGCAACCATATTATGACGAATTTGGAAATGATTAGATGCATTAATGGGGTTAAGTTGTGTTTGTGCTGAGGTTTAATGCTGTCTAAGTGGGTTCCAGGAAAGATATGGGAACAGATATGTTACTGAATGAACTTGTGACCATCAAGGTCAGACTGAATGTTGGTCATTAGAGGTTTATGTTAGATTCAATAAGGAGCCAAGATGAAGAGCCAAGTTGAAGAATATGTTTAAAATAACTCAAATCACAGTGTTAATGTTGCAGGGAGGAATGGAACTGGAGTAAGGAGACGAGCAGGTGGTTTCACACCTCTATTGGAGGTGTGAAAAGGGGGATTGATAGATTTCTCTCCCCAATCTCTATTTTTTGATCAAACATTTCCTCCATAGGCCCAGTTTGGACTCAACAGAAGGTGGATACTCCAGCATGGCGGCCCTGCATGCTGATATGAAAATATGCAATTACAGAGATGATCTTGTCATTTGTTAATTCAAATATATCTTTAATTATGTTTAAATGTTCTGTTCTAGGTCATAGGAGGAGCGGCTGAGTTTGTGTAATGATGAACTTTCTTCATTTCCATTAGGAGACGTGCTGACCATGGGAATTAACCATTAGAAGGGTCTGTGGAGTTGAACAATGTTTTGTGTGTGACAAGCTGTTGTTTTAAGCCTTGTTTAAGGAAGGTCTGGAGAACATTACACAGGGTCTCGGATGGCCGGGTGGATAAGCTGCACAAGGACGGTCATTTAGGATATGGTCGGGGCAGAGGTCACGGAGATCGGCTGACAAAAGGACATTCTTTTAATGTCTCTGCTCAGTCACTTAGTCACTTTGGGATAGGGACTGGAAAACAACACAGAGTTTATGGCTTTCTCTAAGACAAATGGCTGCAGAGCATCAACAGTGGAGGTGGGAGACACATTCCACAAAGCCCCCAGAGCATGAGGGGTTTCTGTGAGAAGCATCACAGTGTTGTATGTATATTGATGCATATTGTGTATATATATCTTACTGATTGACTGAGATGATTGGATATCTGATATGAAATAAAGTTTAAGAGCATACATTAGATGCGCTGATTTTTCCACAGAAAAGAGAACATATGCTCAAGGACACAGCACCAATGAGAGGAGAGTCTGATGTTGTGTGTTGATTAACTTCAATTTGTCCCACTTGCTGCACGATAGGAGAGTGCTATAATATTTAGATAAATGATAGCCTATTGATATTATTGTAATTATAGAATGGAAAATAAAGGTATAGTCGAATTAGTTGATAAGTGGTATTTGATAAGAGTTTCTCATCCGGTTTAAACGGGGTGAGTTTTTCTCTGATTTGTTGAATTTAACTATAAGAAACTGTCCTCTTGCTCTTTTTTACACCTCCTAGAGGTGGTTTTCGACCAAGAGGATAGTAAGTCTGAACTGTAAGATGTTTAAATCCAGTTTAGACTGGGATTAGCCCAAATATAGCTGAATTTGATCTTATCCAGAATATAGTTTAAGTTTATCAAGTCTAACAATAACCTTACATAATGTTCTAAACTAGGACTTCAATAGGTAAATAGCTAAATTAGCTGACCAAACCATAGGAGTTCAAAATAGGAATTTAAAGTAAATATATTGACAGTTGCTTTGGTAGATAGGAACCAATAGATAACTATTTCAAGGGAGGGTTAGTGTGTGACCTCCAGTGGAAGCCAGGTCACAGGATGTGGACAGAGAGGGGGAGAAAAACACGCCTGTCAAGTAGGTGACGACCAATACCAGCCCAAGCAGTGAAGGATGTCCCCAGATGGAGGAGGAAACCTGCGGGGAGAGACCAGCCCACAAGAAAATGCAGTTTAAAAGTCCACGCAAAATATTAGAATGGGTTGGTTTACAAGGGTCTTTTTCTTGACCTGCTACATATTTTGCTGTGAGGGAAAGACCACTGGAAAATCCACCTCAGAGATCTCTGAATGGGTAATATAAATACTTGATCTGCTTTGTACTGAATATGCTAAATCCTCTATATAAAATAATGTTCTAAATATCAGAATTGCTTGTTGTATTGATTTTTCATATATCTGGAATAATTGGACACTGGAAAGGTATTAACATATGTCATACCTTCTGATTGGAGTGAGCTGTTTTTAATTAGGTTGAACGAGGTAGAGAGAAATCCTTTCCATCAAGAGGGAGGGGGCTACATTACAATGTGGATCCTGGAGACAGAGCAGCGATAGCTACCAGTATGCTGCTCACTCCTATTCACCACGCCATCTTTTTCTCTCTTCCACGTTACACGCAACGTATTTGTTCTTCTGGTTCAGCGCTAGTTGGCGGCCAATTTCAAAACAAAACGTCACTATGAATGAAGTTTGGCAACATTCAGAATTAAGCTACGCTGCGGCCAACTTCAGTGACATGTCCATAGCGTTACTGCTGCGAGGAGCCGATGGCTGTTACCCGGTCGGCATTTAACGTTAGTTACAAAAGCACGTCAACAGCGCTCCCGGTCCTCGCTGCTCGTTAAAGATTTCAAAATAGGCGTTATTCTGATAAACTGGTCACATATATGTTACGTTCTCACCCGAAAAATATTAAATTTTAAAACAGTTTGGGGTTTTTTTAGCTTGAAAACAGCTTTTTGGCAAGTCTAAATGACTGCGGTAGGCGTACTCTACTTCCGTGTCTAAAACCGGAAAGACGATTACGAAATGACATCATGCAGAAGCGTCCTTGTATGGGCAAAGAATAAGGTGAATACATAATATAGGACCTGACCTTCCCAACCTCACTGTGAAAGAGAAAACACACATTTTCACCATCATACAAACTATACACAATCTGTATGGGTCATCATCTTATTATCACTGGAGGCGTGCACACACACACACGCACACGCACGCACACGCACACGCACACGCACACGCACACACACACACACACACACACACACACACACACACACACACACACACAACATGGGGATTATTCCATTAGTAGCCATTATGTAGCAGAGATCAAATGAAGGTTAGGCACAACACCGACCCTCTCTTGTAAACCACAGACACCTGGAGACAGCCTTACTGTGTGTGTGTGTGTGTGTGTGTGTGTGTGTGTGTGTGTGTGTGTGTGTGTGTGTGTGTGTCATATCTTAGAGAGCATGTAACAAACAATCAGGCAGGTGGGTGACACATTATAGGAGGGAACCATGTTTCAAAGGCACACACACACAGACACACACACACAGACACACACACACACACACACACACACACACACACACACACACACACACACATACACACAGACACAGACACACACACACACACACACACACACACACTGACACACACACACACACACACACAGACACACACACACACACACACACACACACACACACCGACAACACACACACACACACACACACACACACACACACACACACACACACACATACACACACACACACACAGCCATTGTTTAGGCACGAACACAAGTTCCGCTAAATGTGATGAAGGAGGACATAGATGAAAACCTGAGCCTGCATCAGTCATGATGAGCAGAGTTCAGACATCATCTCAACATTACATCCAAAGCCATTAGCTTTGAATCTGCAGGGAAGCTGAGCCCTGACCAGGTTCACAGCACAGACTGATCCTCCTGCTTTATAGGCAGGGTGAGACATCTGCATTGTAGCTCTGCCAGGGGGCGCTCCAGTGAGCACGAGCACACACACACACACACACACACACACACACACACACACACACACACACACACACACACACACCCCAGGGGGGCGCTCCAGTGAGCCAAGTCTGCGAGGGGTCCTCCACCTGGAGGTGTGCCAGCTTTGCCAGGAGGCTCACAGCTGAACAGGACAGGATGAGCTCTGCGAGGGGGCCCAGTGACGGGTGACATCATTGCCCGACTCTGCCAGAGGGCCCTCTTCTGACTACGGCCGAGCCAGCTGCACCAGGGGGCCCCCCAACAGCTGCCAGTGTGTGGAGGCAGGCTCTATGAGGAGGCCCTGGGATGCATTGCAGAGCGGCTGATCAGGGTTTATGATGCTGGTAAACCACTAAGTGCAGCAGGCCTGCCTGTGTTTGTAGGAGGTGTAACTGCTGACAGGTGGCAAGCAACATCATTAAGGAGACACAAGTGTCCCGCGTGCGTCCTGCCCACTCAAAGAGCACTGAAGTACTTTTGTCACGTGGTCATGATGTGAATTGAAAACATTCTTAATGCTACTACTGCCCAAACATGCAGGAATCTGCTGAGCAGCAGCAACAGCGCCCTCTGCTGCCACAAGTGGCAATTACAGATGCTAATAAATGCTACACTTCCCTGTTTTCTACATTCAGATAGTCTTATCTTACGCTTTCTGTTTGTACTCTCTACTTTGCTGACCTCTCTGCAGTGTTTATAACTGAGGGGGGGATAGCTAGTTAGGGAATAGCTCCAGATTTCCCCAAATTATGTTGCTTCAACTTGTTTTGTTGAGACAAGTCACTAATCAAGCTAGCGAGCGATAAACAGTAAACACATTATTTCACTT
>NC_139629.1:49785031-49787531 GCF_964638095.1 Poromitra crassiceps | reverse complement strand
GAAACAAGTTATTTTTTAATCACCTATATTAAAATGAGATACCTAATTAAACATTCATCTACATGTAGTTAGGTAACTAGATCGATGATATTAAGCTTCCTGGCATTACAGTCACAACCATAAACTCATTAGAGGGAAGTGTTTACCGAGGCCAAATGTTCATGTCATTCTGGCCAATACTCCACTTCTGTTATAACATTTCAGTCTGGAATATGGAATATCTTTCAATAATCCTTATGACTAAAAGGCTAAAAGTAATCTCATGTGTAAGAAATGACTGTTCTACATTGAAGTAAAAATGTAAATAATTAACTTGTTGGTTTTGGATTTTTTTTTAGCTTCAAGAGTGCATTTTTGTTCGTATGACCCTCAACACAGGCTTTGAGAATCCCGTGCCACTTACTGATACGTATGCTTAAATTAACACACTCATATCTTGCAAAATGAATTTAGGCCCTCACTGTAATACTTCAGAAGTTGAATTTGAAGTTCAGCATTAATACATTTGTCCTTTTTTCTCTTAGATTTACCTTTGTGTGTTATTGCAATATAAAACTACATAATTGAGAATCGATTCTAGATTCTGGAATCGAGAATCGTTGGAATCGAGAATCGATTCTGGAATCGGATCGTGACCCCAGGAATCGGAATCGGATCGGATCGTGGCTTAGCCGGATCGGAGCACCCCTACCCATTCATATTTTTGTTTATAGCATTTCTTTATTTATCGCAGGTCATATCGTCATCGCAATATTGAACAGTGTTATCGCACATCGCAGCTTTTCCTCATATCGTGCAGCCCTAGTGTGTGTGTGTGTGTGTGTGTGTGTGGCCAGGTCACAGGCACATAAAGCAGCATCTCTGGCCTCTGCATCAGCGTTGAGGAGGTTGTTTTGGATGAGGAGTGCGTAGGCAGATCTTCACATGGTGCTGGGATGTGACGCGTGATGCTGGCACCAGCTATCAAGACACATCTCCTTCCAACAGAGCTCAGCATGAACGCTCTGACATCTCGCTGCTTAACAGACCCAAGATAGATGTGACTGTGCCATCATCGCTTCAACAAGACCATCTCTGAACAACGGGGAACGATACAAGGCTATACTGTGTGATGTGCATGTCAGATGGCCAGCAGAGAGAGAAGAGAGATAACGAGAGAGAGAGAGAGAGAGAGAGAGAGAGAGAGAGAGAGATAGTGTAAAGGGCAGAGTGAGAGAGAGACATCTAAAGGAGAGAGAGAAGAGAGATAACGAGAGAGAGAGAGAGAGAGAGAGAGAGAGAGATAGTGTAAAGGGCAGAGTGAGAGAGACATCTAAAGGGGAGAGAGAGAGAGAGAGAGAGAGGTAGAGAGAGAGAGAGACATCTAAAGGGGAGAGAGAGAGAGAGAGAGAGAGAGAGAGAGAGAGAGATAGTGTAAAGGGCAGAGTGAGAGAGACATCTAAAGGAGAGAGAGAAGAGAGATAACGAGAGAGAGAGAGAGATAGAGAGATAGTGTAAAGGGCAGAGTGAGAGAGACATCTAAAGGAGAGAGAGAGAGAGAGAGAGAGAGAGAGAGAGAGAGAGAGAGAGAGAGAGAGAGAGAGAGAGAGACAGAGTGCTGTCCACTTGGTTTGTTCTCTTGGGTCACATGACTCTCCTCTCCATTAGAAAGGAAGTAACTCCCCAAAGAGACATTACAGTAACGCAGGACTAGGGTGTGTGTGTGTGTGTGTGTGTGTGTGTGTGTGTGTGTGTGTGTGTGTGTGTGGTGGCAGTGTGTTTCCGTGCAATGAGTGTGGATGTACGGTATGTGCATGTGTATTCATGTGTGTGTGTCTTCACCGGTTATTAGTTCGCGGTATATGAAGGTTGGAGTAATGGCTCCCGTTTCTATTCTCTCCCTCCTTCCGTCCGGAGGTCATCTGTCCCTGTCCCGTCCGTGTGTGTGTGTGTGTGTGTGTGTGTGTGTAGGTCATCTGTCCCTGTCCCGTGTGTGTGTGTGTGTGTGTGTGTGTGTGTGTGTGTGTGTGTGTGTGTGGAGGTCATCTGTCCCTGTCCTGTGTGTGTGTGTGTGTGTGTGTGTGTGTGTGTGTGTGTGTGTAGGTCATCTGTCCCGTGTGTGTGTGTGTGTGTGTGTGTGTGTGTGTGTGTGTGTGTGTGTGTGTGTGTGTGTGTGTGGAGGTCATCTGTCCCTGTCCCGTCCGTGTGTGGGGACATATGTTAGTGTCAGTCACATGATGGATGGACCTACACCCTAACAGCACTGCACTGACAGCAGTCAGCATGTTGCTCTTTAACTCTTTCCCTGCCAGTCATTCTCACCATAGACCCTATTATAAATATGGACGTAGCTACTGTGATGTCACCCATTGGTTTCTGGACTACTCAGTAGGGGGGGGGGGGGGGGGAAGGGGGGGCGCTGTTACAGATCTTGTGAAATAGTACAACACTTCCAGGTCTAAAAACAAGCGAAGAAGAAGGTGGTCCTCCGGATACTGGAAGGAGAGGATGGAGGAGGATA
>NC_139629.1:49770031-49780031 GCF_964638095.1 Poromitra crassiceps | reverse complement strand
TGAAACTCCTCACTGTCAGGTGAGAAGAAGCAGGCTGGTGACTGCACGTGTTGGAGGAAGCATGTGACCATTTGATTAAAGAAAAAGGCTCTGAATACTGACACACACACACACACACACACACACACACACACACACACACACACACACACACACACACACACACGTGGTTGATGGTTCAAAAGGTGCTATCTGCTTAGAACAGGGCCATTATGTCCTTAACCCAGTGTTTCCCCTATCATTCTACAGGCCTGGTGGGCCCGCCAGGCCAACAGCGCCCCCGCCAGGCCAGATTTTTTTTTTTTTTTTTTCTGCTCTCCCCAAAATTTCAATAAACCTTTATGGCATATTATTGCAATACAACAATACTGGTGTTGACTAGGGCTGTCACGATTCCTCGAGTACCTCGAATAACTCGAGTAATTAAAATGATCGAGGCCAAAATGATTTGCCTCGACACGCATCTGAGTAATAGAAGAGAGTGGGTGAAATAGAAATTCCGACGGAACCTTAAGGCAACACGTGAGAGCGCGTTACGTCAGTCCGTCACTCTACCTGAAACATCAACAAACGGGACCACCCGAAAATGTGGCTACACTTTCCCAAGATAGACTCAGACAACACTGGTTGCAACATTTGTGATGTGAATTGCAAAGCTGGCCAGGGAAACACCTCAAACTTGAGGAAGCATGGTCAAACACAAGATATATTTACAGTAGCTAAATACTGAAGACTGTAACGTATTACTAGATAGGCTGAGGGTGAATGAAGCAGGCAGCGCACCGCAGCACGTTAGCAGCACCTCCTCAGCTGTAGTTGAGAGAGGCATCGACTACAACATCAGGTAATGTTATTTAATTAGCTAGCATTAGCTGGATAAGTTGTTTCACTGCCGTTGTAGTTGTTAGATAACGGGGCTTTTCACTGTCTTCACAACGACTGCAAAACAGAGATCGCTAACGTTAACGTTAGCGTTAACGCTAACGTTGCTGCAGTAATTGTCAAGGGTTCAACAGAACGTATTTCCTCAGCCTGTATAGTAGCTATCAACATGAAATAAAAAGCATTTGACAGCTTAAACCCGTTGCTTTTTATTTGGAAGGGTTACATTTGCCGTAATCTTTATTAACATTTCTTAACACGTTCACTGCCAATGGCGTGTTTTTACGTCAAACTAAATCCAACGGTTGACTGCCAATGACGTGTTTTTACGTCAAAAAAAATGAATTTTTTTTTTTTGACCGTGGGATGTGCATCTAACCCTTTTACATCTCTTATATAATTATTGGAGCCACCGAACATGTACAACCCATTCCACCGACCCACTAAGTGGCGACAGTGCTCTCCCAGACTAGAGGAAGGCAAGCAAAAAGCATGTGTGAGGAAGCCATTCTCATGAAAATGGATGGGGGAAAACGCTTTCGTTTTCGCGCTGATTGCTGGCGGTGCGGGATTGCAAATTTGCATAATAGATTACGGGTGGAACACACTTTGAAACACGCAGCATAAATAAGACCAGAATCGCAAAAGCTTCATCAAAGCTCTCAACACAAACCACAAGAAACGAGCGAGCCGATCCAGACTTGCACAGCGGCCGCCAGGCAGACAGGCAGACAGGCACAGCAGCAGCAAAGCAGTGAGCTGGTGACGCGAGGTTACAGACACGCTCGCTGCAGCCAAGAAGAACACACACGGAGGGAGGAGTTTGAAGGAAAGGGGTGTTTCCTGCTGTTATGGAGGAAATTAATGTTCAAAACTATTGTTTAGATGTCTGACGTCTTACTGATGCCAAAAATGAATGGTTAAAGTGACTGTTCTATCGAATTTCACAAAAAGCCGTTTATCTCAAAATAATTTTTCAGACGCTGAAACCATGCTGTATTCAACTGCTAATGCTTACATAACTACTAACTCTACAAACTAACTCTTTTAGACAGAGAAAGCACACATTCTATTAGTTCTTTTGAGATATTGTGTGTTCACAAAATCTTAGCAGAAAAGAATCCTCGGGTCTTGAAAGATGAGCCAGTATCCTCAAAAAAACCCTCTGGCAGAACCTACCTACAGTAAAAAAAAAACGGCTGGCAGTGAATGTGTTAAAATGCATTAGAATCTTTTTATTTTTATGGGTTAAAGATCTTTTTTTTTTAATTAACATTAGAGCAAATATAATACGAAAAGCCAAAGGGTTAAGCTCTCAAATGCTTTTTATTTTATGTTTCTATGTACTACAGAGCCTGAGATATTAAGGCTTTAGTGAATACCGACCGCTCTCTCTGAGAAGTTTGGACCGTTTTCTGTGAGAAATACAAAGCTCAACCTAACATTAACGTTAGCGGCTAATTTAACAGCGTTTTGTGTGTGTGTGTGTGTGTGTGTGTGTGTGTGTGTGTGTGTGTGTGATCACACTAGCCTGTTGGTGTGTGAGAGAGAAAGAGAGAGTGAGTGTGTGTGAGAGAGAAAGAGTGTGTGTGTCATGCAGCTGTAAGGTAAATGAAGGATGTAAACCAGCTAGTAAGCCATTCATTCATATTATTTAACGGTTGCTGTACACTGGAAGAACTCAAACGTCAGGTTGAAAAGATGAATGGTGCCACTGCCAGTTCTATGCAATTTAAAAATAAAAATGTTGTTTTTTCTAAGAAAGAAACTAATGTAGTTGTTTATTTGAAGAGATTTATCTTATTTTTTGGTGTATATTTACGATAAGCCTTTGAAAACACAAAAAAGGGTTCTTATCCGATTACTCGATTAATCGATGGATTATTCGGTAGAATACTCGATTACTAAAATAATCGATAGTTGCAGCACTAGTGTTGACAGTGTTGACAGTAATAGAAGATGCCAAATCATTCAAAATCATAAGCATTTTGCTTTGCATTGTGCCAGCGTGCAGTGCTGTTCCAAAACGTGTCAACGTGTGTTGTTACCTGGGAAACACACATCCCATAATACAACTGTTCGCATCGCATCCCATAATAGTATGATGATACTTGGGATGCCATTGCCAACATAGATGTGAACAGGTTAGCTAAAAGTTTCGCGTCGCCAGCCAGGAGCCCCACCGTTGCGGTCAGGGTACGTTTCGAAATCCCTCCAGGCCTGAAAATGTTTCTAGGGGGAAACACTGCTTAACCTCAGGCCTATCTGCTTAGAAGTCACGGCTCAGTCTGCTCAGAGAGGAAGCTTTCAAGTGACCGGAGATGAGAAGTTGACTTTCTCAGTCTGAGGTCAAGGCCTTGTCGGCACGCCACCAACAGAACATCTGGTCCTTAACCTTCCTGACGAGCAGACACACACACACGCACGCATGCACACACGCACACACACGCACGCACACACACACGCACACGCACGCACGCACGCACATGGCACGCAGCTGAGGCTGTCACAAATTTTAATTATCACCTGGATGAGAATAGCAGCAGCAGATTTGATGAAGTATGTGTCTGTGTGTGTGTGTGTGTGTGTGTGTGTGTGTGTGTGTGTGTGTGTGTGTGTGTGTGTGTGTGTGTGTGTGTGTGTGTGTGTGTATGTGTCTGTGTGTGGCATTGGAGACATGTCAGAGTGTCTCGCATTTTCCTTCTCTATAGCCTGACTCAAAAACATTCAGCTCAAATCTAAATCAGATCCAATCTAAATACAGACTGAGTCATATTACACACAAACACACACACACACACACACACATGCGCAAGGACACACACACACCCCAATGCATGCACATTGCACATACACACAGACACGCCCAAATGCATGCACCCCCGCACACACTGACACTCTCTCACACACAGACACACACACACACACACACACTAAATAAACCAAATACCGAGTCAGGCCAGACCATAATGTGTGGCAATGTTTCAGTGTATTTTGGTGCAAGAGAGTTTTTTCCTGTGGGGCTGTGCTTTACGATGTGCTTAAACCCAGCTGCTGCTCTCATGTGAGACACAGACAGACACATACACAGACAGAGAGACAGACGACCAGACAGACCAGACAGACAGACAGACAGACAGACACACAGACAGAGAGACAGACACACAGACAGACAGACAGGTACACAGACAGACAGACAGACACACACACACACACACACACACACACACACACACACACACACACACACACACACACACACACACACAGACTCTCTGTGTGTGTGTGTGTGTGTGTGTGTGTGTGTGTGTGTGTGTGTGTGTGTGTGTGTGTGTGTGTGTGTGTGTGAGACAGCTCAGCTAGGCCTGTGCTGTTGTTGATCAGATGATGGGTGAGACTGTGGACCTGATGACAGTGATTAGGAGGACTGAGCATCATCTGAGTATCTCAGCTGAAACATGTCAACCTGCAGCCAGAGGAGGATAGCTCCAGAGGGCAGGATTGAAACATGTCAGACCTGTAGCCAGAGGAGGATAGCTCCAGAGGGCAGGATTGAAACATGTCAGACCTGCAGCCAGAGGAGGATAGCTCCAGAGGGCAGGATTGAAACATGTCAGACCTGCAGCCAGAGGAGGATAGCTCCAGAGGGCAAGATGGAAACATGTCAGACCTGCAGCCAGAGGAGGATAGCTTCAGAGGGCAGGATGGAAACATGTCAGACCTGCAGCCAGAGGAGGATAGCTCCAGAGGGCAGGATGGAAACATGTCAGACCTGCAGCCAGAGGAGGATAGCTCCAGAGGGCAGGATGGAAACATGTCAACCTGCAGCCAGAGGAGGATAGCTCCAGAGGGCAGGATTGAAACATGTCAGACCTGTAGCCAGAGGAGGATAGCTCCAGAGGGCAGGATTGAAACATGTCAGACCTGCAGCCAGAGGAGGATAGCTCCAGAGGGCAGGATTGAAACATGTCAGACCTGCAGCCAGAGGAGGATAGCTCCAGAGGGCAAGATGGAAACATGTCAGACCTGCAGCCAGAGGAGGATAGCTTCAGAGGGCAGGATGGAAACATGTCAGACCTGCAGCCAGAGGAGGATAGCTTCAGAGGGCAGGATGGAAACATGTCAGACCTGCAGCCAGAGGAGGATAGCTCCAGAGGGCAGGATGGAAACATGTCAACCTGCAGCCAGAGGAGGATAGCTCCAGAGGGCAGGATTGAAACATGTCAGACCTGCAGCCTGAGGAGGATAGCTCCAAAGGGCAGGATGGAAACATGTCAGACCTGCAGCCTGAGGAGGATAGCTCCAGAGGGCAGGATGGAAACATGTCAGACCTGCAGCCAGAGGAGGATAGCTCCAGAGGGCAGGATGGAAACATGTCAGACCTGCAGCCTGAGGAGGATAGCTCCAGAGGGCAGGATGGAAACATGTCAGACCTGCAGCCTGAGGAGGATAGCTCCAGAGGGCAGGATGGAAACATGTCAGACCTGCAGCCAGAGGAGGATAGCTCCAGAGGGCAGGATGGAAACACGTCAACCTGCAGCCAGAGGAGGATAGCTCCAGAGGGCAGGATGGAAACATGTCAGACCTGCAGCCAGAGGAGGATAGCTCCAGAGGGCAGGATGGGTTGAAACATGTCAGACCTGCAGCCAGAGGAGGATAGCTCCAGAGAGCAGGATGGATTGAAACATGTCAGACCTGCAGCCAGAGGAGGATAGCTCCAGAGGGCAGGATGGATTGAAACATGTCAGACCTGCAGCCAGAGGAGGATAGCTCCAGAGGGCAGGATTGAAACATGTCAGACCTGCAGCCTGAGGAGGATAGCTCCAGAGGGCAGGATTGAAACATGTCAGACCTGCAGCCAGAGGAGGATAGCTCCAGAGGGCAGGATGGATTGAAACATGTCAGACCTGCAGCCAGAGGAGGATAGCTCCAGAGGGCAGGATGGAAACATGTCAGACCTGCAGCCAGAGGAGGATAGCTCCAGAGGGCAGGATGGAAACATGTCAGACCTGCAGCCAGAGGAGGATAGCTCCAGAGGGCAGGATGGATTGAAACATGTCAGACCTGCAGCCAGAGGAGGATAGCTCCAGAGGGCAGGATGGATTGAAACATGTCAACCTGTAGCCAGAGGAGGATAGCTCCAGAGGGCAGGATTGAAACATGTCAGACCTGCAGCCAGAGGAGGATAGCTCCAGAGGGCAGGATTGAAACATGTCAGACCTGCAGCCAGAGGAGGATAGCTCCAGAGGGCAGGATGGTTTGAAACATGTCAACCTGTAGCCAGAGGAGGATAGCTCCAGAGGGCAGGATTGAAACATGTCAGACCTGCAGCCAGAGGAGGATAGCTCCAGAGGGCAGGATGGATTGAAACATGTCAGACCTGCAGCCAGAGGAGGATAGCTCCAGAGAGCAGGATTGAAACATGTCAGACCTGCAGCCAGAGGAGGATAGCTCCAGAGGGCAGGATGGAAACATGTCAACCTGTAGCCAGAGGAGGATAGCTCCAGAGGGCAGGATGGAAACATGTCAACCTGTAGCCAGAGGAGGATAGCTCCAGAGGGCAGGATTGAAACATGTCAGACCTGCAGCCAGAGGAGGATAGCTCCAGAGGGCAGGATGGAAACATGTCAGACCTGCAGCCTGAGGAGGATAGCTCCAGAGGGCAGGATTGAAACATGTCAGACCTGCAGCCAGAGGAGGATAGCTCCAGAGGGCAGGATGGAAACATGTCAGACCTGCAGCCAGAGGAGGATAGCTCCAGAGGGCAGGATGGAAACATGTCAGACCTGCAGCCAGAGGAGGATAGCTCCAGAGGGCAGGATGGAAACATGTCAGACCTGCAGCCAGAGGAGGATAGCTCCAGAGGGCAGGATGGAAACATGTCAGACCTGCAGCCTGAGGAGGATAGCTCCAGAGGGCAGGATGGAAACATGTCAGACCTGCAGCCAGAGGAGGATAGCTTCAGAGGGCAGGATTGAAACATGTCAGACCTGCAGCCAGAGGAGGATAGCTTCAGAGGGCAGGATGGAAACATGTCAGACCTGCAGCCTGAGGAGGATAGCTCCAGAGGGCAGGATTGAAACATGTCAGACCTGCAGCCAGAGGAGGATAGCTCCAGAGGGCAGGATGGAAACATGTCAGACCTGCAGCCAGAGGAGGATAGCTTCAGAGGGCAGGATTGAAACATGTCAGACCTGCAGCCAGAGGAGGATAGCTTCAGAGGGCAGGATTGAAACATGTCAGACCTGCAGCCAGAGGAGGATAGCTCCAGAGGGCAGGATGGATTGAAACATGTCAACCTGTAGCCAGAGGAGGATAGCTCCAGAGGGCAGGATGGAAACATGTCAGACCTGCAGCCAGAGGAGGATAGCTCCAGAGGGCAGGATGGAAACATGTCAGACCTGCAGCCAGAGGAGGATAGCTTCAGAGGGCAGGATTGAAACATGTCAGACCTGCAGCCAGAGGAGGATAGCTTCAGAGGGCAGGATTTAAACATGTCAGACCTGCAGCCAGAGGAGGATAGCTCCAGAGGGCAGGATGGATTGAAACATGTCAACCTGTAGCTAGAGGAGGATAGCTCCAGAGGGCAGGATGGAAACATGTCAGACCTGCAGCCAGAGGAGGATAGCTCCAGAGGGCAGGATGGTTTGAAACATGTCAGACCTGCAGCCTGAGGAGGATAGCTCCAGAGGGCAGGATGGAAACATGTCAGACCTGCAGCCAGAGGAGGATAGCTTCAGAGGGCAGGATTGAAACATGTCAGACCTGCAGCCAGAGGAGGATAGCTCCAGAGGGCAGGATTGAAACATGTCAGACCTGCAGCCAGAGGAGGATAGCTTCAGAGGGCAGGATGGATTGAAACATGTCAGACCTGCAGCCAGAGGAGGATAGCTCCAGAGGGCAGGATGGATTGAAACATGTCAACCTGTAGCCAGAGGAGGATAGCTCAAGAGGGCAGGATGGTTTGAAACATGTCAGACCTGCAGCCAGAGGAGGATAGCTCCAGAGGGCAGGATGGAAACATGTCAGACCTGCAGCCTGAGGAGGATAGCTCCAGAGGGCAGGATGGAAACATGTCAGACCTGCAGCCAGAGGAGGATAGCTTCAGAGGGCAGGATTGAAACATGTCAGACCTGCAGCCAGAGGAGGATAGCTTCAGAGGGCAGGATTGAAACATGTCAGACCTGCAGCCAGAGGAGGATAGCTTCAGAGGGCAGGATGGAAACATGTCAGACCTGCAGCCAGAGGAGGATAGCTTCAGAGGGCAGGATGGAAACATGTCAGACCTGCAGCCAGAGGAGGATAGCTCCAGAGGGCAGGATGGAAACATGTCAGACCTGCAGCCAGAGGAGGATAGCTCCAGAGGGCAGGATGGAAACATGTCAGACCTGCAGCCTGAGGAGGATAGCTCCAGAGGGCAGGATGGAAACATGTCAGACCTGCAGCCAGAGGAGGATAGCTCCAGAGGGCAGGATGGAAACATGTCAGACCTGCAGCCAGAGGAGGATAGCTCCAGAGGGCAGGATTGAAACATGTCAGACCTGCAGCCAGAGGAGGATAGCTCCAGAGGGCAGGATTGAAACATGTCAGACCTGCAGCCAGAGGAGGATAGCTCCAGAGGGCAGGATGGAAACATGTCAGACCTGCAGCCAGAGGAGGATAGCTCCAGAGGGCAGGATTGAAACATGTCAGACCTGCAGCCAGAGGAGGATAGCTCCAGAGGGCAGGATTGAAACATGTCAGACCTGCAGCTAGAGGAGGATAGCTCCAGAGGGCAGGATGGATTGAAACATGTCAGACCTGCAGCCAGAGGAGGATAGCTCCAGAGGGCAGGATGGAAACATGTCAGACCTGCAGCCAGAGGAGGATAGCTCCAGAGGGCAGGATTGAAACATGTCAGACCTGCAGCCAGAGGAGGATAGCTCCAGAGGGCAGGATGGAAACATGTCAGACCTGCAGCCAGAGGAGGATAGCTCCAGAGGGCAGGATTGAAACATGTCAGACCTGCAGCCAGAGGAGGATAGCTCCAGAGGGCAGGATGGAAACATGTCAGACCTGCAGCCAGAGGAGGATAGCTCCAGAGGGCAGGATGGAAACATGTCAGACCTGCAGCCAGAGGAGGATAGCTCCAGAGGGCAGGATTGAAACATGTCAGACCTGCAGCCAGAGGAGGATAGCTCCAGAGGGCAGGATTGAAACATGTCAGACCTGCAGCCAGAGGAGGATAGCTCCAGAGGGCAGGATGGAAATGTCACAGCTTCCAAAGTCATTGGCTGCAGATGTGCTTTCAACATGCGTTTCTTTATCTGAATCTAAAGCAGATCTCATCAGATACATCGCAGCAGGACGTCCACTGAAATGAGCTGTTTACGTGTCTCCTGTGACTCATATTGAAGCCTCCAGGTTGGCATTTTCACCGTCGCCATCTTGTTTTTGTTTTTTTTGCCAGAAGTGACCGTATTTGGACGAGAAGATCTGCAGCGTAGCTATTTGTCTACTGGACAGGCGACCTGTCAATCAAGCCCCAAAGCATAGTCTGCTTTATCGTCTATTTGACTCTAAATGGGACCATACTTAACTAAATGAACTTCATGCTCTGTTGAAGAAGACTTGAAACTAGTGATTGAGTCTATAAACTCATTATAGGAACGTGTTTACTGAGACCATAAATCAATTACCATTCACTTCCATACAATCTGACTTATTTTTGCAGGCAGTGGAATCGCCCCCTGCTGGCATTTAGAAAGAATGCAGGTTTAAGGCACTTCCGCATCATTTTTCAGCCTGGAGGTTGGACCCTTTGGTGGAACTATCACTGGTGGAGCAACATGATGACTATTTACTTGTTTCAATGTTGTTGATTCCACACTCTCCGTCTCAATCTCTTTACATTGCGTGTACGTACGCACATTGTAGCTGAATTGCGACCTATGGATAATTCACAATGCGAGCGATGACAATGTCTATATCTGGTTTTGAGGATCCGATAGCGGTGTGCGCAAAAATAAAAAAATAAATAAAATTAAAATTAAAATAAAATAAAATAAAATAAAATAAAATAAAATAAAATAAAAAGTCCATCCAAACCTGTGCCATGGCCCATTCTACTGACCTATCA
>NC_139629.1:49765031-49767531 GCF_964638095.1 Poromitra crassiceps | reverse complement strand
GTGTGTGTGTGACTGAGCTTTGGACACTCATAGCTTCAGTCCTTTGTTGGTATTTCCTGTAGCGCTGTTAAGTTCTGTTGAATGGGTTCGTGTGTTGTGTGTGCGTGTGTGTGTGTGCGCGTGTGCCTGCGTGTTGGCGGGCGTGTGTGTGTGTGTGTGTGTGTGTGTGTGTGTGTGTGTGTGTGTGTGTGTGTGTGTGTGTGTGTGCCTGCGTGTTGGCGGGCGTGTGTGTGTGTGTGTGTGTATTTGTGCCACCCTCCTTTCTTAGCCTGTCAATTTCTCTGGAGGGTTTATTGTTCCAGAGAGACAGCTGAGGACGTTGAAACAGAGAGGAATGGAATAACCATCCACCACCAGCACACTTACACAAATAAAGACATATAAACACACACACACTACACACACACACACACACACACACACACACACACACGCTACACACGTGACCCTAACATAACACGCGTGTTGGTAGAGCAGGCTATAGCATGATGTGCATTCCTGTGTCATTGCGTGGTGTTTAGTGTTGCAGCTGAGCAGTGATAGGCTCAGTGTGTATCATGTGACACACATCCCAACAACAACAAGACAAAATCTAAATCTGACCTAAATCTACACTCTCTCTATCCCATCATGTCAAATCAAATTCCCCAAATTCCCCAAATCTCCAGCGTAACAGCTGTCCTTTGGGATTAATCTGTAATTCATTTGAAATCAAAATTGATTACATTTATATGGCGTCTTTCTAATAAGTAAGCATTTCACATAAAGGGGGGGGGGGAGGGGCTTATCTCCTCTCCTCCACCTGAGTCTCTTCAGGGTGATGATGTGACTGTGATTAGTGGGATGGGGACTGAATCTTCTCATGACATTTATTAGGGGTGGGGGGGGGGATCCATACACCATAGTATTGCGATATTTTGCCTGACGATATTGTATCGATATTTGGACGCCAAGTATCGATATATATATACGTATATATATATATATTTTTTTTGTTTTGCAGGCCATGTTTTGCAGGCCGGTCAGGCCACCGGGCATCTGCCCGAAGTGCCCGATGTTGGAGTCCAGTATTGAGTCCAGAGAAGCTTAACACATTGGGTGCCAGCCATGTTTTCATTCCTGTAGGTAAGTTGTGCCAGGGGTGTTTTTGACGATTCTGGCTCATTTTAGAACAGCCGAGGATTCTTTTCTGTTAAGAATTCATGAACAGCAATCATCTAAAAATAACTAATAGAATGTGTGCTTTCTCTGTCTAAAAGAGTTAGTTTGCAGAGTTAGTAGTTATGTAGATATTAGCCGTTGAGTACAGCATGGTTTCAGCGTCTGGAAATTTATTCAGAGATAAATGGCTTTTTGTGAAACAGTCACTTTAACCATTCATTTTTGGCATCAGTAAGACCGTCAGACATTCTAAACAATAGTTTTGAACAGTAATTTCCTCCATAACAACAGGAAACACCCCTCTCATTCAAACTCCTCCCTCCGTGTGTCTTCTCCTCCTTCCTCCTGGCTTCAGCGGGCGTGTCAGAAGCGTGTTGTGCTGCCTGCCTGTCTGTCTGCGTGCCTGCCTGCCTGCTTGCCTGAAATGGATTGGATTACTGTAAAATCGCCAAGCTTGCTCCCGCGGTGTGTGTGTGTGTGTGTGTGTGTGTGTGTGTGTGTGTGTGTGTGTGTGTGTGTGTGTGTGTGTGTGTGTGTGTGTGTGTGTGTGTGTGTGTGTTCGCGCGTTGATCCGCGGCTCTGGGGGGAAGGGATCTCTGTCCGTTCTGTGTGTGTGTCTCGGGCTTCTGACTGTAAAATCCAAGCCATTTCCGCGGAGGCGGCTGCTTTTGGGTCCCGTGGCTGTGACTTCTCTCGGTCTCTGTCGCCACTTAGTGGTCGGTAAAATAGATTACACACATGCTCTTGCTCCTATAATTATCTCGAAGATGTAAAAGGGGTTGATTGATGTACCACCGTCAAAAAAAAAAAATCTTTATGTAAGACGAGTTAGTCCGTCCTTGGCACTCAAGCGCTGGATTATGTAAGACGAATTAGTCCGTCTCTGGCACTTAATGTGTTAATAATGTAGCCTACATGTGGGGCAAAAACAAAACAATGAAATAGATGAAAACATGCACATCCATGGACCGAGACTTCGGGTAGGTGCTGAGACGGAAACAGTGTAACAGTGAAATAAATGCAAAAAACGCTCGCACACTAGCAGGACTCCTTTTTTGAATGCTTTATTGCACCAAGTGATAACGTTTCGAGCCAAAGCAGCTCTTCGTCAGACCAAGAGCTGCTTTGGCTCGAAACGTTATCACTTGGTGCAATAAAGCATTCAAAAAAGGAGTCCTGCTAGTGTGCGAGCGTTTTTTGCATTTATTTCGCAAAAACAAAACAAAACAAAAAAATCACTGCATGTTTTACTTCCGGTGAGGTCAAGGAAAAGGTAGGAAAAGGAGTTAGACAATATATCAAAATATCGCAATATTCAATATATCGCAATATCGGCGAT
>NC_139629.1:49755031-49760031 GCF_964638095.1 Poromitra crassiceps | reverse complement strand
ACAGAGACAGAGACAAAAGTCTGTTTGGATTGGGTAATATTACAGTATATGGATATTGTGATATGAGACTAGATAAGGCGTAAGTGTTGTCTTTTCCTGGTTTGGTGCATAACGGTAAAATGATTATTTTTACTTACCAGACTGTTCTATTATTTGCCTTTACCCACTTGGTCATTATATCCGCATTACTGATCAAAAATATCATTGTGTAAATATGTTGTGAAAGCACCATAGTCATCCCTACAATGACCCCAAATAACCCCTGTCCTAATAGTTGATATTGATGTATTTGGTCAAAAATGTGCTGTAGTGATATTTGATGTTTAGCTGCGACCAGCAGCTCTATAAGCCACTCTGTTGGTTGGTCCACAAGAAGTTCACCGCCCTTTAGGGGGCGCAGTTTTCACCTAGGAGGCTGACGTTTGACATGAAGGTCAAGTGTGTGTGTGTGTGTGTGTGTGTGTGTGTGTGTGTGTGTGTGTGTGTGTGTGTGTGTGTGTGTGTGTGTGTGTGTGTGTGTGTGTGTGTGTGTGTGTGTGTGTGTGTGTGTGTGTGTGTGTGTGTGTGTGTTGTGTTCATGCCAATTGGCTAAAATGGGGCGGTGGGTGGGGGGGCAAATTTCAATTCAAAATGCAGGGTGACAGAGGCAGAGCAGGGTGGGCTGCCCTTACCATCCGGCATTTCGGAAATACATATTTGGTAGGGATGGGCATCGAATTTCGAATTTTCGAATAATCGTTGTTATTATCAAGGTCGACTTTTATTATTGAAAGTCGAAATTCGAAGAAAAAAAAATGTTTTTTTTTTTTTTTTTTTTTTAGTGAAATGTTGCATTGTCTCCCCTGATTCTAAGTATAGTCGAATCGCTTGGTTTGAGCAAGTAAAACAATTTTTATACGCATTTTAAGCAAGGTTTATGGAAAAATGAATGGCGGATGAAATCCCATGAAGAGGGAGAGGGGGTGACTTTGGCACCCCTTTGGCACTCAGACCTGAGCCTACTAAATATTTAATGAACCACTCATGATTGTCAAAACTGTTTTTTATTTTCGAAAATGTCAATGTCATGTAACATGTTCTTTACTTCAGTGGTGCAATGCTTGTTTGAGCTAAAAATCCACAGCAGAAGCTTTTTCTATTAATTAATAAAGCCTTAGACTTAGAATCAGGGGAGACAATGCAACATTTCACTCACACAAAAAAAAAAAAACATTTTTAATTTTCTTTTTTCGAATTTCGATTAAAAGTCGACTTTGGCCAGCGAATTTCGAATAGTGTTTTTGCTAGAAATGCCCATCCCTAATATTTGGTCCCAGCTATTTGCGAATTCACACTTGTTTTCCCCTCATCGCCCAGCAGTACGTGCAGATCCAGACCCTGGTCTGACCTCATAGTCATGAACTCATCATCATCATCACTCAGTAGCAAGAAGCCCCTACATCTCCATATACAGTATTTGTCTCCAATGTGTGACTGTGTGTGTGTGTGTGTGTGTGTGTGTGTGTGTGTGTGTGTGTGTGTGTGTGCTACCTGTCCATGCCACCACCCCCTCACTCAGATCCCCCCCACCCCTCTCCTCACCACATGTTGCCCCCGGTAACAAGGATAGGAGGGGGGGGGGGTGTAGTGACCATCTGTCAGCGGCCCGGAGATCAATGGGACCAGAGGGGAGGAGGGAGGGAGGGGGGGGGGGGAGATGGGGGGGGGCGGGGGGGTTCAGATGTTGGGGGGCAGAGGCAGTGGGACTAGTGGGGTTGTTAGGCTAAATGTGTAGCCCACTGTGAGCAGAGCCTGACTCAATATGCTGTCGCTTTATTTAGCGAGCGACACCAGCACACACACACACACACACACACACACACACACACACACACTCACACACACACACACACACATACACATACACACTCTCACACACACACACACACACACACACACACACACACACACACACACACACACTCACACACACCCACACACACACACACTCACACACACACACACACACACACACACACACACACTCACACACACACACTCACACATACACACTCGCACACACACTCACACACACACTCACACACACACACACACACACACACACACACACACACACACACACACACACACACACACTCTCACACACACTCACACGGCCTTTATTAACGAATGGCTGCTTTGTGTGTGAGCCAGGAGCTGCAGCCATGGTGGGACTGCTCTGCCGGTCCTGGCATGATGGACCAGGCAGGAGTATAGAGGACTGCTGCACACGTTTACGCACATACACACACAGTACTGGGGTCGTCAAAAGTATCGATAGTATCAAAAAGTATCAATACTGAACATTTGAATCAGATACAATACTCATTTGTAACAGGTATCGATAGTATCAAAAGTATCAATACTGAACATTTTAATCGGATACAATACTCATTTGCAACAGTTTTGATACCATCAGTGCTTCCTTTCCCTCCCTATCATTGGGTATCTGTTGCTTCAACAAGCTAAACGTGTTCTGATAGGCTGATGGCTAGAGCAGGGCTAATCTGCTGAGTTCTGATAGGCTGATGTCTAGAGCAGGGCTAATCTGCTCTCTGAGTTCAAAGTTTGATCAGGTCTAGATTATGGAGAAGTGTGCGTCTGTCCGTCCATCTGTCTCACTTTATTGTTATGCTTCTTGATGTGTCGCCATCCCCCTCCTTCCCGAGGGTATCGAAAATGGTATCGAGTATCAATATGTTCCTGGGTATCGGTATCGAAGTAGAAATTCTAGCATCGTGACATCCCTACACAGTACATGCGTCGATTGCTTTCCAATGTGACGATATACCGCCACTGTTTTTAATAGAGAGGTGTGTGTGTGTGTGTGTGTGTGTGTGTGTGTGAGAGTGTGTGTGTGTGTGTGTGTGTGTGTGTGTGTGTGTGTGTGTGACAAGCGAGAGGGAGGTATTTGATTGGTTCATGTTGTGCCTCCATATATTGAGCTCAGTGTGGCAGTAGGTCAGATCATCAGACCAGGTGAAAACGATGAATCCACAACAACAACAATGTCAGCCATCTGGAACTGCTTACTTCAGCTGCTAACACACACAATCGCATGCAGCCACACACACACACACACACACACACACACACACACACACACACACACACACACACACACACAATACATCTAGTATAAATGAAAGCACATCCTACTGCTATGATGTTGTAAACACTAGAAGATAATTGTTACAACCTATTAGAACACTAGCTTTCACCTGTAGTGAAAAGCACTTAGAAACAAGAACAGACAAAATGCTGTGCTGCAATAGAGACTGAGCTCATTTAAAATGCACTGTTGATGCTGGAGCTATAGAGCCAGAGCTGGAGGGAGATGGTACGGGTGTGGAGGAGAGGAGAGGAGAGGAGAGGAGAGGAGAGGAGAGGAGAGGAGAGGAGAGGAGAGGAGAGGAGAGGAAGAGGAGAGATAAGAGGAGAGGAGAGGAGAGGAGAGGAAGAGGAAGAGGAAGAGGAAGAGGAGAGGGAGAGGATAGGAGAGGAGGAGAGAGGAGAGATGAGAGGAGAGGAGAGGGGAGGAGAGGAGAGATGAGAGGAGGAGAGAGGGCAGGAGAGGAGAGGAGAGGGGAGGAAGAGGAGAGGAGTGGAAGAGGAGAGGAGAGGAAGAGGAGAGGAGAGGAGATGAGGAGAGGTGAGGAGAGGAGAGGAGAGGAGAGGATAGGAGAGGAGAGGAGAGAAGATGAGGAGAGGAGAGATGAGGGGAGGAGAGGAGAGGAGGAGAGATGAGGAGAGATGAGGGGAGGAGAAGAGATGAGGTGAGAGGAGGGGAGAGGAGAGGAGGGGAGAGGAGAGGAGATGAGGAGAGATGAGGGGAGGAGAGGAGAGGAGGTGAGAGGAGAGGAGGGGAGAGGAGAGGAGAGGAGATAAGGAGAGATGAGGGGAGGAGAGGAGAGGAGATGAGGAGAGATGAGGGGAGGAGAGGAGAGGAGAGGAGATGAGGAGAGATGAGGGGAGGAGAGGAGAGGAGGTGAGAGGAGGGGAGAGGAGAGGAGGAGAGGAGATGATTAAAAGCAAAGGTTGAGGTGCTACAGTGATTGTTAGCATGCCAGTGTGTGTTGATGTTATTCTATCTCCACTGAAGCAAGAAAGTGACTCTTTCCTCTGTAGCTGCTCTGATGTCATGCTCTTGTTTTTATCCCATCAAGCTAAAGCCAAACAAGGTTTAAAAAAGCGATCCTGGACTCACCCAGCATTTGGCTGAAGAGCAACTGCTCCAAGTCGCCCAGAACTGTCACCACCAACTCTGGGTCCACCTTCAGAAAGTTCTTCTCCTCCTCTCCCTCCACCCCCTTGCCTTCTTTCTTCTCGTCTGGCGACAGAGCTGCGGCTCTCCCCTTTTCCACTGTTTTCTTGCCATTTGTCCCGGTGCTCCCGGTTCCGTTGGAATGAGCCTTGGCCGGGCGGTCGGCAGCAGGGTCCGTGTCGGCACCCTGGCCCGACTCGGAGGCCTTGCTGATGGGCTTGACCTCGGCGTACGGCCCCCGGGGTTTACCGGGGGCCGGGATGCGGCTGGGCTTGCCCAGGGTCGGAGTCACAGCTGGGGAGGAGAACGCTTTGGGCTTCCCCTGGAACAGAGACTGTTCGGACTTTGAGAGGGTGCGAGACAGCGGCGGCCTCCCGCCGGTGCCCTGACCCGCCTTCGTCTGACCCACTTTACCGGTACCGGCGCCGGGCTGGTAGAGATGCAGCTTCTTCTCGGCGTCGGTGAGCACACACAGGTTGGTGAGTGAGCGCTGCTTGCGGAGTCTGGACGGGTTGGGGCTCGGGATGGGGATGGGGATGGATCCGGAGGTGGGCCGGTACACCTTGAGCTCGGGCCCGGAGGGACGCGGGGGTCCCTGGGGCAGAGCGGACGGCTTGTTGGCCTGGGTCTTCCTAGAAGAGGCCATGGGCTGCTGCTGCTGCTGAGCCGGAGGAGGGTGGTCCTGGCTGGCGGCAGG
>NC_139629.1:49742531-49747531 GCF_964638095.1 Poromitra crassiceps | reverse complement strand
AGAGAGAGATAGAGAGAGGGAGAGACAGAGAGGGAGAGAGAGGGGGAGGGAGAGAGAGAGTTTCTGTACTTTGCATGAGTATATTTGCTCTAGCATCTGTGCACAGTGTGAACAGATTAGGCAGTATGCGTCTGGCTGCAGAGCAAGCGGTCATGTGATCAGATGAGATGCATGTTTACAGAGTGACACCAGGTCATGTGATCAGATGAGATGCGTGTTTACAGAGTGACACCAGGTCATGTGATCAGATGAGATGCGTGTTTACAGAGTGACACCAGGTCATGTGATCAGATGAGATGCGTGTTTACAGAGTGACACCAGGTCATGTGATCAGATGAGATGCGTGTTTACAGAGTGACACCAGGTCATGTGATCAGATGAGATGCGTGTTTACAGAGTGACACCAGCTCCTCCCGAGCTGAAAGGAAAAGTACCGTGAGAGAGAAGAGAGAGGACCAGTGTGTTGCTGTGTGGACCAAACTAATTGTATCACAGTGAAAGTAGAAAAAGGAAGCGTTCCTCTCCTGCCTAACAGATGGCTGGGTGTTCTCTCTCTCTCTCTGCTTCTGCCTTTTGAGTCCAGGAACAGAACACGTTGCTCTGAGGAGGACACGAGTGTGAAGGAGAGGAGGGGGAGTGAGACATGAGGAGAGAACAGAAGAGAGAGAAGATGAGAGACTTGTTGTATGGGCGATAAAACGATAGCAGCAATATATATATCAGCGATTTGGGAGGTGCACTGAGTTACTGTAAGCTTCTGGCATACTCTTTGCGCCCAGCCAAGCGCATAGGGCGCACGGCAAATATGACGTCATCGCACGGGGCGTGTCGGGGGGCGAGGCCTGAGCGCAGCGCGGCGCGTCCATGGAGATTTTTCTATCAGCGCGTCGGGTTTTGCTGCCTGTGCCTGTGAGATCTCCGTGGTAGGCTATCAGCGGATATCTGCTGTGATTGAGTCCTCACCGTCGTAAAGTCGCCTTCAAAGCATGATGTTCGATTATAACGAACTAGTTGTGTGGCTTAGCCTTCCCAAATGTTGAGGGTCGTTTTTTAGAGTTTAATATAGCCTATAGAATTGGGAACGTTACATTCAATTTCATTCAGACTGCCTGGCACTGATCGCCGCCATTTCTGGAGCACTCACTATGTTCTGTTTTGGCCCGCGCAGAGTGCGCGCGCCCTCCGTGGAGCCCCGCCTCCAGCGCGTGCGCGAAGAGTATGCCAGAAGCTTAAAGCTTAATTTATACTTATTATAAAGTGTCGCTCAGCACATGGTCGCAGACGAAAAAGAAAGTGTCGCTCATGGTGTTGCATTTATACTTCAGAAGACGTTCGCCTCGGTACAACGGTCACGCGACACTCGAACGCTATAAGCAGCTGCAGAGGGAACGAAATGCACAGTGAAACCACCTCGGAGGCAAGATGTAATGTACTTGGCTGCAGCCGCATATAAACAGCACACAACCACACAACTCACCTCCTCTCTCTCTGGGAAATTGGTCACGACGTTCTTTGTGATTTTCACGAAGTCATACATCAAGGACAGGCTGATAAAAATAGCGGGGACACGTTCATTCATTTCAATCGAGCGAAAACTAGCGGGTGGACCCCAACCAAAACAAGGTTTTGCCATCTATATAGCCAATCAGACTTGCGCGATACTATGACGTAGTCCGCGACACTAGACATTTCACCAGGTAGCAGACACTGCTTGCCGACACTTGAAAGTGTCGACTCAAGTCCTCATTTCTGTCGGCGACCATTTCAAAAGTGTCAGCAGACGAAGCATAAATTGGGCTTAAGTCCCCTGACAGAAGACGTGACTGATGTGAGGAGGTGTGGAGGCCCTCAGGGTCAGAGCTCAGGAGACAAGAGTCCTGTGGTATCTCTGTGGAACATGTCAGATGATGAAATGCTGTACAGAGTTGAGAGTATGTGAAGATGTGATTATGAAAGTATATGCAGCCTGTGGCCACCCTACTGAAGAATCCAGCTTGAGCTGGTAGCTGCTAACCATCTAGGCCAGTTCCAGCTAGGTTTCTGACAGCTGGTAGACCATGCTATCAGATACTACTGGTGACAGCTGAGCTGGTAGGCCAGCTACCAGCTCAGAGATGGTAGCCGGTTCGAGCTAGGTTTTTGACAGCTGGTAGGCCAGCTACCAGCAGCTGCTGGTGACACCAGGAGCTTCTGGTATAGCCGGCCTACCAGCTAAATCCAGCAAGGAACCTGCTGCCTCGTCTGAGTAAAGAAGCTAACACAGCCAGGAGCAAACTACACAGCTGCAACACTAAATTTGTGTGTTTTTAATTGTTGTGTTAACGTCAAAATTATTACCCGTGTGTCCCTTGATAAAAAAGGTGGTTCCAAATGTGGCTAAATTCAACCTTTTTTCTCATGGTCTTTATTAAAAAATATGAATAATGATAAATATCGACTGATATTTGATATTGATAAATTTGTTTCAGCTACTGTATATCGCCCAGCTAGATGGTTACAAACTGAGAAAGAATATGAAGTTGTATATACAGAGAGATGCAGAGAGCAGCAGAGGAGAGGAGGAGGACACGGTGAGGAAGGATCTCTGTGTGAGCCAGAGGAGCAGAGGAAGCCTGCAAGACAACGAGGGGATATCCTGCCCCCCCCCTGCCCGACCGCTCGGGCTAACGTCGCTAACGTCCGCCGACAAGCTAACGCAGCCGCTGCACAGGACACAGCCCAGAATACCAGACCATGATGACACACGCGGGCGGCGGCTAACGCTAGGCTATGACACACAGCGAGCGGGGGCAAGACAATAACACGGCTGTGTGTGGACGTCCTGTTGACACACAATAACACTGAGACAGTATAGTGACACCATGTGGGGGCTTCCTATAGTCTATGAGTCAGACATGTCTATTTGCAAGTGACAGAAAGAGAGATGGTCTGTCGTCCACAGTGACACCGCTACTGGTCCTGCTCCTCCATGCTGGTGTCACAGTGTGAGTCACTGACCTGAGATTCCTAGTGTGAGTGTGTGTCAGTCATATGAAAACACTGTTCCACAAGCCAACAAAAACACTATTCTTCTCTGTCGCACACTCACTCTGACTCACACACAGCTCAGCGCTGATAAACCCCCGACGCAATGCTGAGTATGTCAGCATGTGAACAGAAAGAATGTGTGTGTGTGTGTGTGTGTGTGTGTGTGTGTGTGTGTGTGACGTGTGTGTGTGTGTGTGTGTGTGTGTGTGTGTGCGTGTGCGTGTGTGTGACGTGTGTGTGTGTGTGTGTGTGTGTGTGTGTGTGTGTGTGTGCGTGTGTGTGACGTGTGTGTTTCATAGAGGGTCTTGCTCTTTGCAGACGCTCCCTCTCTGTGTTGACATTCTCAGCACACTTCCCAGGGGTATCCCACAATGCTGTGCTGCAGAGGCTGGTTGCCTGGATACAGCGTGGTGTGCGTATAGCAGTGATGGATACTATCTCTGTGTGTGTGTGTGTGTGTGTGTGTGTGTGTGTGTGTGTGTGTGTGTGTGTGTGTGTGTGTGTGTGTGTGTGTGTGTGTGCGTGTGTGTGTTTCTGTCTGAGTAATTTACAGTAGGAAATGTAAGTCAGTTGTAGTAAAAAATGAGAACAAGCCGCTATGTAGGCTAATGTGGAGTGTGTGTGTGTGTGTGTGTGTGTGTGTGTGTGTGTGTGTGTGTGTGAGGACGTCCTAGAATACATCAGATAACAGTGTGTAGGGGTATGTGCTCATATTCTGGCTCATATTCTGGCTCATCCTGTGTGAGTGTGTGCTTGATTCTCCATGGGTTATTAATGTGACAGGTTCATGTCTTTCTGACGCCATTCCCGGATGTGTGTGTGCGCATGTGTAAGACTGTGTGTGTGCATAAGAGTGTGTGTGTGTGTGTGTGTGTGTGTGTGTGTGTGTGTGTGTGTGTGTGTGTGTGTGTGTGTGTGTGTGTGTGTGTGTGTGTGTGTGTGTGTGTGTGTGACTGTGCGCTCTGACAGAGACACAGAGAAGTCACACACATGACTGACTCCATCATTGGGTTCCCTGGGTTGGGAGCCTTCCCAGAGGTCAGAAGAACCCATCTTCAATGTGCTGCCCTTCCCTCCATCCATCCACCCTGTCCTCCCTCCTCTCTCTCTCTCTATCTCATGCAGTCATTACCTCTCTCTCTCCCTCTCTCTCTCTCATGCAGTCATTACTCGCTGTGTGTCTCCTGCCTTCTATGGAAACTCACCCTGGGGGTGAGAGAGGAGACAAGAGGAGGTGGCCACTCGACAGTATCTTAGTTAGTGCATTACAATATCAGAGCTGGACGGGTCAGTGTGAGTTAGGGATGTTCATCAGTTATCGAAAATCGATAATTGATCGTTAAGGAATGGAATCGATCATGTGGAATTTTTATCGATTTTGTTATTATAAAAAAAAAAAAAAAAAAAAAAAGATCGGACTAGGTTTGGGTGGAATTTGTTCCTCCTCGCCCCACTCCATTGCACAGCCGACTAACGTGAGGTGGAGCTTCATATAGTCTCTAGTTTTCTGGCTGGGCACGGGCCTTTGTGCCAACAAAACTGTTTTAAACATGGGGAATTCACACCAGCATGCGCCGGGGACAGCAGAGTGTTGGAGAGGAGACACATTGAAATAAAGAGTTCATTGAGGAGAACACGTCTTTCATATTTTCTGCCATAGGCATTCATTTTGTAAAAAAAATATATATATATATATATATATATATATATATATATATATATACATATATATATATATATATATATTATTAATATGATCGATAATCGATAATTGATCGTTAATTTTCCCCGATTTTCGATTATGGAAATTTTTCAAAATGAACATCCCTAGTGTGAGTATTGGGTGGGGAGTTTCTATGTATCTTCATGTGCATGTAGGGCTGGGCAATATGGTGATACAGCATGAGGCTACTGTAGATATTATCTTACATTTTGGTTGTAATATATCGTGATATGGCTCATTTGTTTGGTCT
>NC_139629.1:49730031-49737531 GCF_964638095.1 Poromitra crassiceps | reverse complement strand
CCTGGTCGCTGCACTAGTGCATCTTCTGGTCGGTCGGGGTGCCGGTTTGGGGGGGAGGGGGGAACTGGGGGGAATAGTGTGATCCTCCCCCACACTATGTCCTGCTGGTGAAACCCCCCTCGCTGTCAGGTGAAAAGAAGCAGCTGGCAACTGCACATGTGTCAGAGGAAGCATGTGCACAACCTGTCACCAGTCACTTATCATCTCCCGCCTGGACTACTGCAACGTGCTCCTGGCCGGCCTTCCTGCCACCGACATCCGACCGCTTCAGCTCATTCAGAACGCTGCAGCCCGTCTGGTGTTCAACCAACCCAAATTCTCTCACGTCACTCCCCTCTTCCATCTTGGCTCGCATTAAATTCAAGACACTGGTACTGGCCTACAGGGCAGTACACCAGTCAGCTCCCCTGTACCTGCAATCTATGGTCAGGTTCCAAACCTCTCAGCGCTCCCTTCGCTCCTCCACCAGTGCAGGTCGCCTCGCCCCTCCTTCGCTACGGGCGCTCAAAAGTCGCTCATCCCGATCTCAACTCTTCTCGTCCCTGGCACCTCAATGGTGGAACGAGCTTCCACCTTCGGTCAGGACGGCTGAATCACTGCCAATCTTTCAGAAAAGACTAAAGACACACCTTTTCAGGCTCCATCTGGGCCCTTCTTGATCTAACTTCTTTCTCTCTCTTCATAAAAAAAAAAAAAAAAAACTACTAACCTAAACTAAACTTGTACGGTACCACTGTTCCTTCAGAAGTTGTAGTTGTCATAGACTGTGCTCCATAGTTGATTGCTCTATTGCTGACAAAAATATGTTATTGTAAGTCGCTTTGGATAAAAGCGTCTGCCAAATGACGTAATGTAATGTAATGTAATGTAATGTAATGTAATGTAATGCACAACGACCGGGTCAGCAGCTGGAAATGGCCAAGTACAATTGGCGAGAAAAATGGGGGGGAAATCCAAAAAGTATGAATGATATTATTATGATGTCCTTTCATCTCTTTGTCTGCACACACCTGTCTGTCTGCACACACCTGTCTGTCTGCACACACCTGTCTGTCGCTTTCTCTCCTTCCTTCTTGCTCAAATCCCTCAATCCAACAACCTTATTGTGTTCCTCTGTTCCTCTCTCCCTCAGTTCACCCCTCTCTCTCTCACCCCCTCTCTCTCCACCCCCTCTCTCTCCCCCCTCTCTCTCTCCACCCCCTCTCTCTCCCCCCTCTCTCTCTCTACCCCCTCTCTCTCTGTCACATCTCTCTCTCTATATCTCTCTCCCTCTGTGCCCACACACACACTCTCCCCTCCCTCCCACTCTGCCCTCCTGCCTGCCTGCCTCCCTCCCTCCACTGGCTAAATGACAGTGATTACAGCATCAGCCCACCCTCCATGTAAAGCAGCAGCTTCAGAGACACTTCAACGCCTGCTAGGGGACCAATTACAAGTCCACAACCACAGGCCCAGGACAGCCCGAGCACTTTAAAGACAGGGGGTTGGTCCATCCAGGACAGCCCGAGCCCTTTAAAGACAGGGGGTTGGTCCATCCCCCGCCACAAGCATCTGGGTGACACTTCCTTCTGCATTAAAAATAGCATTTTATGTACAAACAGTCTACAGATCTATTCTGGTGTTGGACAGGACCAGAAGAAATGCAGTGACATTTAGATACTGTACATTTGTGTGTGTGTGTGTGTGTGTGTGTGTGTGTGTGTGTGTGTGTGTGTGTGTGTGTGTGTGTGTGTGTGTGTGTGTGTGTGTGTGTGCGCGTGTGTGTGTGTGTGTGTGTGTGTGTGTGTGTGTGTGTGTGTGTGCACATACTGTACACACATAAACATACTTCCTGAGAAATTGGCATATGATACCTGTAATTATTCAGCTCTATTTAAGTCCCTCTCCTAGGGGTGGGGAAAAAAATCGATACACCACAGTATCGCGATATTTTGCCTGACGATATTGTATCGATATTTGGACGCCAAGTATCGATATTGCAAAAAAAAAAAAAAAAAAAATTGCAGGCCATGCCAGGCCACCGGGCTACTATAAACTTTAGTTCCAAGGCCAGCAGTAAACAAACGGTAGCATATTTTCATTTTGTTTGAACAGTAACAGTTTTGTCATAACAGTAATTTACAAATTCCCCAGTTACTGAATGGGCTGCACAAGATGTTTTGTGTAAGTGAAGTGAAGTTGCAAAAACTACATACTGTAAGTACAGTAGTCCACAGTCCACACACACATCCAGTTAAGGTGGACTGTAAGTAGACTGTAACAAACAGTTCAGTTTGTCAGGTGCATGCAACTATGACATGACTTTATGAAAGTTGTTGGTCTGTCTACTTGACAATGTTGCTGCAATAAAATGGTTGAAGTCAGATGTACAGACTGAAAAATTGTTCTTATATAAACCAGATGTTGACAAAGTTTTCCTTTGGGGACATCATTTGCAGTTGAAAAAGTAAGAAATCGCAATATATCGAAATATCGCAATATTCAATATATCGCAATATCGATATATCGCAATATCGAAAATATCGCAGTATCGCAATACTATCGTATCGTGACTCAAGTATCGTTTCAGTATCGTATCGTGGGCATCTGGTGATTCCCACCCCTACCCTCTCCACACATGTGCTTTACAATAACACACTTGTTAACACACTTGTACTCACACACAGGCCAGATATTATACTGTACCATCACAGATATTATACTGTACCATCAAGGCCAAAAGGCCAGTGATGTGGATGCCCTGGAGTGTGGCTGTGCCCCTTCTCAAATGAACGCTGCACAAGGTCAGGTTGGCATCATGCCCTGTTTCTAACTGACCATGATGCCCTTAGAAGAAAGTTGTGGATTTCCTCATTGACCCCATTACTGTCTGTCTGATACAACATTGTTTCCTCCCATTTAAAGGTTTGTTATAAAATACGCTTACAAGATTTCTGACACTTTTATTTCGGTACAGCAGTGCACATACAGTAATATAAGGCTCAGCCTTTCGGTGACGTTCTAAGGTAGTTCTTTTGAGCTAACTATGCTAACTTGAGGATATGCTGACTTGACTTGAGAAACAAAATATATTGCAATGTCCGTTTTTTCCAATATCGTGAAGCCCTGAATAGAATAGAATAGAATAGAATAGAATAGATAATATTGGAGACGTAATATTTCTTCATTTAATTTCATTTGATTATGAATGTGTGCTTAGGATGTATAGACGGTTTTAACTTAACAATAACAACTGTCACAACCCACCTGAATATCCGGTCTACTTCCTGTATACATAGCGCAGGCTGATATTCGGCTCATATTAAATGTTAACGTTAGGCCATGTCTCCAACAGACACAAACAATGTAGCCTATTTCTGTCTTTATGTCTTGTAATAGTTAGTAGTTGTTGTTGATAGTTGCGATAACAACCACCCCCATCGGGGGATGTGCACGCGCTGGGTAGTAGGAAGCGTTGTTGTCTGGTCCGGAGCTAGCCTGAGAGGCTAATAAAAGCTACATGTTACAGAGTAAGCTATCAGTACGTTATTGCACGCATAGGCCTATCTTTACATTTAAACGTTTAAATAGCAAAAATAAAGAAATAGAAATAGAAGTAGGCTATGTCAGTGTTTTCCCCTGAACAGCTGAGAAAGTGGACACTGTAAATACAAGTTGAAATGTTGAGATGTGATGTAAGTCGCTTTGGATAAAAGCGTCTGCTAAATGCAATAAAGTAAAGTAAAGTAAAGAGTTAGCGGTAATGCAACATTTAAGGATGCCAACCGCCATAAAACACAGAAGAAGAAGCTGAGAAAAAGGAAGTGCTGTGGTGTTGCAGCTGGTGAAAACCGTCTATATTCTATCTGTAAAGGGCATCTTTTTGGTTGCTGTGGTCAAAGTGGCCGACTGGCCTCACTATAAAGTCACATGACTTGTGTAGCCAGAGGGAGACACTAAGACTATAAAGTCACATGACTTGTGTAGCCAGAGGGAGACACTAAGACTATAAAGTCACATGACCTGTGTAGCCAGAGGGAGACACTAAGACTATAAAGTCACATGACCTGTGTAGCCAGAGGGAGACACTAAGGCTATAAAGTCACATGACTTGTGTAGCCAGAGGGAGACACTAAGGCTATAAAGTCACATGACTTGTGTAGCCAGAGGGAGACACTAAGGCTATAAAGTCACATGACTTGTGTAGCCAGAGGGAGACACTAAGGCTATAAAGTCACATGACTTGTGTAGCCAGAGGGAGACACTAAGGCTATAAAGTCACATGACTTGTGTAGCCAGAGGGAGACACTAAGACTATAAAGTCACATGACTTGTGTAGCCAGAGGGAGACACTAAGGCTATAAAGTCACATGACTTGTGTAGCCAGAGGGAGACACTAAGGCTATAAAGTCACATGACTTGTGTAGCCAGAGGGAGACACTAAGGCTATAAAGTCACATGACTTGTGTAGCCAGAGGGAGACACTAAGACTATAAAGTCACATGACTTGTGTAGCCAGAGGGAGACACTAAGGCTATAAAGTCACATGACTTGTGTAGCCAGAGAGAGACACTAAGGCTATAAAGTCACATGACTTGTGTAGCCAGAGGGAGACACTAAGGCTATAAAGTCACATGACTTGTGTAGCCAGAGGGAGACACTAAGGCTATAAAGTCACATGACTTGTGTAGCCAGAGGGAGACACTAAGGCTATAAAGTCACATGACTTGTGTAGCCAGAGGGAGACACTAAGACTATAAAGTCACATGACTTGTGTAGCCAGAGGGAGACACTAAGGCTATAAAGTCACATGACTTGTGTAGCCAGAGGGAGACACTAAGGCTATAAAGTCACATGACTTGTGTAGCCAGAGGGAGACACTAAGGCTATAAAGTCACATGACTTGTGTAGCCAGAGGGAGACACTAAGGCTATAAAGTCACATGACTTGTGTAGCCAGAGGGAGACACTAAGACTATAAAGTCACATGACTTGTGTAGCCAGAGGGAGACACTAAGGCTATAAAGTCACATGACTTGTGTAGCCAGAGGGAGACACTAAGGCTATAAAGTCACATGACTTGTGTAGCCAGAGGGAGACACTAAGGCTATAAAGTCACATGACTTGTGTAGCCAGAGGGAGACACTAAGGCTATAAAGTCACATGACTTGTGTAGCCAGAGGGAGACACTAAGGCTATAAAGTCACATGACTTGTGTAGCCAGAGGGAGACACTAAGACTATAAAGTCACATGACTTGTGTAGCCAGAGGGAGACACTAAGGCTATAAAGTCACATGACTTGTGTAGCCAGAGGGAGACACTAAGGCTATAAAGTCACATGACTTGTGTAGCCAGAGGGAGACACTAAGGCTATAAAGTCACATGACTTGTGTAGCCAGAGGGAGACACTAAGACTATAAAGTCACATGACTTGTGTAGCCAGAGGGAGACACTAAGACTATAAAGTCACATGACTTGTGTAGCCAGAGGGAGACACTAAGACTATAAAGTCACATGACTTGTGTAGCCAGAGGGAGACACTAAGGCCATTCAAGCTTCATACACACTTCAAAGCTACAGGCCGTGGATCCCCCTCCAATCCAACGGACACTACATCAAACACAATGATTCACCAAGCCTCTGATAAAGCCATATCTCTGATCCACCCCCACAGAGTCGACTGACCGCGCCAGTGCATGACTAGGGCTGTGGGTTAGGAGCAAACCATTACTCAAAGGCATGGGGGGGGGGGGGGGTTATGTTGGGTTACGGCTTTCAGGTCAATGAAGCTGGGAAGAAGAACATGCAGGAGAGAGAGAGAGAGAGAGAGAGAGAGAGAGAGAGAGAGAGAGAGAGAGAGAGAGAGAGAGAGAGAGAGAGAGAACAGGGAATAGTGAAAAACTTCTTGACAGCTCTTGGATCAAAGCGATATGAATGTGCCGCGTTCCATTTGCCTAAGAACTCGTAAGTCCCAGCTGGGAATCACGTTGCACCCGAGTTGATCGTGTTCCAGTAAAACAGTCGGAAAACCAGCCAGGGTTAGCATTACCTAGGCTATCCATTCATTGTTAGCCGTAACAGTTAGTAAAAGCATTATGCTGTATGTAGAAACGGCCCATAATGGCCCACCGTCAGGCCTGTTCTTGGGGCAGTCGATGCCTACCAGCCGGCGCGCCACGACGTAATGATGATGACATCATCAACGATGACAATGATGTCATAGCATAGAGTTCACCTGTGAGGTCATCGGCGATGTCAGACATAACACAGATGATGTCATAGCTCCCTCGAACGTTGTGACATCACCAATGACGTGATGTCATACACCGGAACGCGACCATATAAACAAAGTGTTCCGTGACGCTATACCACATCCGAGAGATTCTTGCTTGATTCCTTCGAGATTCCTTCGACTTCCATACTTCTTCAGGTATTCTTACTCCCTAATAATGTCAACCATTAGCACAACCAAATCCGGACCCGAACTGAATCCTGGCCATCTTACAACCAGCCAGGCCCTGGTGACCGACTGCCTTACACCCAGACAGGTCAACAGTGGTAATTCAACCGCGTCCCAGGACCGACATCTCGGTCCCTATCTCCATCTCCGTGATTCTGACCGATCACAGCGCGTGAGCCCTCATACACGATCCAGCACACTTCACGAGGCAAGCCCAGAAGCTTTGCCCCCAGCAAGCACACAAGCTTCGCTACAATTTGGTCCTCAGAGCCGGATCCACAAGTCCTCTGACCCACAAGCTTCGATACACTGTATTTTGTACATACAAACACTGTATCATAAGTAACATGCTCTTCAGATAGAAGTTAGACAGTACTGTGTGTATAACTGATTTAAATTAATGAGACAACAATGACAGAAGTGCTTATACTGTATACAGTGTATTACTACTAGCCTACAGCTTTCACTATTGTTGATGCGGGAGCTGCCATCTTTCATTTTAAGGTCAGAGTTGGTGAGGTTCCCGCGACTTTTGAAGTATAGGAAGGAACTCACAGTTCAGGTGATGTCACGGAGAAATGGGAAATTACGAGTTCCCACCAGTGCAAATGGAACTTGGAATATTGGCCAGGGAACTGGGAGGTAACTCCACCCCCACCCTCTCTCTCTCTTCTATCACTCCATCACTGACCCACACATCAGCACTGTCCTCCTCCATCATCCTAACATGCTGAGCCCATCTCTCTCACCCATCTCCTCATCTCACAACCACTGGAGTCAGCAGAGCTCCAGGCTGACACACACACACACACAGAGTATACACACACACACACACACAGGCGCATGCACACACACACACACAGGCGCACGCACGCACACACACACAAACACACACACACACGCGTGCACACACACACACACACACACACACACACACACACACACAATTAGGCCAACCGAGTTGCGACATGGCTCCCCAGCACTGAATGGGAGCGTGACAAACATGCATTTGGACAGAGAGTGGTTGTCCCTTTAGTCTTAGTCTTCACTGAGTCTATTCA
>NC_139629.1:49709524-49724831 GCF_964638095.1 Poromitra crassiceps | reverse complement strand
AGACAGACAGACACACCGACAGACAGACAGACAGACAGACACACACACACACACACACACACACACACACACACACACACACACACACACAATCCCCCTTTTAGATTTCTAACCCCACATAGGATAAGCAATAACCACGCCCTGTGGCGCTGGGATTGGCCAGGAGCAACACTGGAGGGCACGCAGCCCAGCGATTACATGAACCAACTGAATAGCTCTTGAGAAAGGACAGCGGGCTGCTCTGACTCCCGCTTCTGCCTTGTGCCTTGCTGTTGTGTGTTTATTTTGCACCCGTCCTCGTCCATGTCTCCCTGTCATATCTTCCCTGCTATCTGATCGTTCCCGTTTTCCCCTCGGCTATTCAACACGTCCTCACCGCCCTCGCAAACTGATCGATCATTTCCTCATTCCTCCGATGATCAAACACATCTCTTGATTACTTTCTCCCGGCTGGCACAGAGGAAGTCGACTCCAGCTCGTGCAGCGCGCCGAGGCGCGTTTCAATGGCGTTTCTCCTGTCTGCACAAGGAAGCGTTACCAGTTTTCTGCTTTTCCTCCTGCTCAATTTCAAAACAACAGCTGCGGTATGTGTTTGTTCACGTGTTGTCTTAGATGATAGGGACCTGATACCATGTGACAGGCTGGGGAAGTGTTTAAACTACGCCCTGCAGTAATAAAAACAAAAACACGTCAAACACGTCATTGGCGGGGAGGGCTATTTCTGATAACACGTCAAAGACGTCATTGGCGGTGAATGAGTTAAGCACCAACAAGAACCAAATACAGCCTATAAAGCGATTTGATCATGTTAAAACATTTGCTTATGAAATAGTCTTCGTGAGGCACACCACATACAGTATATTACAATATGTAAATGTGTCCTTTTGGAATGAAGGTCTTCAAATATTGACATACGTCTACTTCTGGTCACAAACATTAGCCATAGAGAGGCAAAGTGAACGTCACTTCCTGCTTCAGCACTGTACCAGAGACTTTCTTCCGCAATTTATTTTCCCATAGACATTTCGTAAAATGCTTGTAAAAATAGTTTTACTCGGTCGAACCAAACGGTGCAGCTATATTTAGAATCGGGAGAGACCATAGAACATTTCACTCGGACCAAAACTCTTTTCAAAGAGAGGACAAAAATATTTTCTTTAAACCCGCTTTTCTTTTAACGTTTTGGTCCTAGTTAAATGTTATGCGATCTTCCCTTTTTCGAAATACATCTGAACCGTTTGGTTTGAACAAGTAAAACTATTTTTATAAGCATTTTACGAAATGTCTATGGGAAAATAAATGGCAGATGAAAATCTCTGGTACAGTGCTGAAGCAGGAAGTTACGTTCACTTTGGCTCTCGATTACACTTAGCACACCAGGTGCATAATGGTGACCTGCCAGTTTGAGGTCATTAGTTATTAGTCCATCGGTACAAAGCATGAATATGTCAACATCTATCGTTGCCAGATTGGACACTGAAGGAAAGATGTGACGCATGCTTTTCCCCATAGTTTTTTTTTATTATTATTTTTTAGTAACTTTATCATCCCTAAAAAGGAAACTGGTCTGAGAGAGACACCTTGCAAAAAAAAAACATCTCAAAAGTACACTGATAAATAGGGTTCAGTCAAGACTTGAATACTGTAGAGGTTTTAGTACAATTGACTTTTCCTAAGCCCCGCCCCTTTTTGCTTGCTCGGTCAACTGTCCCCTTTCCTGTTATACTGGACACTGTAAGTCTATGCAGGACTGTTCAAACCACGCCCTCTTTGAGCTCTAACTCCTCCCTCATACTTTAAGCTACAAACTCCATTCAAACTTTAAATGGGTCACCACTTTTAACACTTTAGGGCCTAAAGTATTAAAAGACGAGCCTAAAGTTCAGGCTAATCTTATTCAGCTTTTAGATATCTTTTGTACTTTTTGAGAAATCGCAGTTTACATTTTACGATTTTTCCCCCAACGTTTATGATGGCAGCCTATATGGAGCCAGCCTAGAGTGCGCGATGTGACAATTCACTCTAGCTGACCTTACATGCTGCTGCCATTATAAAGGCTGAGAAAAGCATAAAATATAAACCGATTTCTCCAAACGTACAAAAGATAACTAAAAGCTGAATAAGAGCAATAAACTATTAAAAGTTGTGACCCTGTTTAAAGTTTGAATGGAGTTTGTAGCTTAAAGTATGAAGGAGTAGTTAGTTAGAGTTCAAAGAGGGCATGGTTGAAAAGTCCTCCCAGTGTCTAGTTCTAGAATAACAGGAACGGGGAATCTTAAAATGTCTTTTTATTGTTGTATGTATCTTTTTATATGGACCCTGAGTCTGGATTAAAGTTTTGATTGATTGATTGATTGATTGATTGATTGATTGACTGACTGGGGAAAGAAAAAAGTCCATTACAACAGTGGTGTGGACCTGGATGACCGGCTTCTTCCTGATGTGCATCATGTTATCTTCCATTGAGCTTTTAGCCGACTAATGTTTGTGCTGTTTGTAGTTCTAATGTTTGTGCTGTTGTAGTTCTAATGTTTGTGCTGTTTGTAGTTCTAATGTTTGTGCTGTTGTAGTTCTAATGTTTGTGCTGTTGTAGTTCTAATGTTTGTGCTGTTGTAGTTCTAATGTTTGTGCTGTTGTAGTTCTAATGTTTGTGCTGTTTGTAGTTCTGTCTCCATCTCCCTCGACAAGAGTCCCTCTGCTCCTATGAGCCCAACCCTGTCGCCCAGAGAACACCTGCCCTCGCCCTGCCAGAGTCCCTCTCCTAGGGGAGCTCACAGTCCCATGCAGAATGGACACACACCGGAGGTAGTGTAACACACACACACACACACACACGCACGCACGCATGCACACACACACACACACACACACACACACACACACACACACACACACACACACACGGTGCAACTTGTAGATGACATCATTTTAACTACTAACACACTCTGACTCATCCTTTATGGTTTGCTTGACAACTGGACTATAATGTCTTCAAGCCATGCTGACGCTCCTGCACATCATTTCAACAAAGCAATAGCACCCCCTAGTGTTACATTATCAGTGAAACTTACCTACTTTCTACACTACAGTAGCTCCAGGGTTTGCCCTTGCAGCTGGCAGAAAGCACCTCGAAATACACCGAGGATCGAATATAGCAAGCAAATAACAAGGATATGGATTATTACTATTATCACATCCTGTCTAGTGGCAAATAATTCAATTTGTTTGAACTGTACCGCAGGCCAGCGAGAATGAATCTTCCTCCAATGGTTCAGCCGCCTTCCAGACAACCAGACCTGCCTTCGCCAAGCAAAGCCACAGGACTGCATCTTTCAGGGTACACACACACACAGGCATTCTTCCCTGACACCTGTTGACGTTCCCTTTTACCTATTTGACTGTGAACACGATCATATCTCCGTCATTTGCTTGTGTCACTCAAGCTTTGGGCCTATGCTAATTTATGCTAATCGCTAAGCAAATGTTTACCTGCTTTTACTGTTGGCTGGATGCTCTGTTAACACATGAGGACAGGTGAGAAGGAGCTGTTGACATTCAGATCACTGTGAGGTGTGATGGTCTACTCTGTGACCGTTAACAAACTCTGACATCGTGTCTTCATTTCCCACAGCTGATGAAGAAGAAGGAAGAAGACAACATGCCTTTTCAGAGGAGGTAAGACTCTCCCCCTCTCTCTCTCTCTCTCTCCCCCCCCCCCCCCCCCCCCCTCTCTCTCTCTCTCTCTCTCTCTCTCTCTCTCTCTCTCTCTCTGTTTCTTCTCTTTGTCGCTCTCTCACTCGGTCTCTCCCTCACTTCATAGCCCACTGTTTCATTCTATTTCAGTGCGAGTGTCCGGATGGCTTCCAAGAAGTTTGAATCCAGCACAGTAAGATGATCATTTACTCATTTCACTAACACAGACCACACCATAGTTCGAAACAAAATTAATTTATTGTAGTTTGAGTGTTTGGGTGCAAGTCGTAATGGGGTCGGGGTGCGGATGATGTTGATGATGTTCGACTAGTCAGGAACCCGGGGGGGGTCGAGACTCAGGGTGGGGGTAACGTCTCCGGTGAAGCGCCTCTTACGTGTGGAGCGCGGCTTCACAGGGATGGAGTCCCGGCTCCATCAGCCCCCCCGTGGTTCCTGTGAGCAGAGGATAGAGATTCAAGGTTATGCAGATGCCAACAGTGGCCCTAGCTAACATGTTTTAGAATTGTTGTGGGAGGAAACCGGAGTACCCGGGGAAAACCCACGCAGCACGAGGAGAACATGCAACTCTGCACGTGCTGCCCGTAATGGATTAAAATAGGGTTGGGCGGGAGGGTTGTTACATCTGATGCAAACAGGGTTTGGTGGGATTGTGGCGTTATATATAGGCTACAGTAGATTGGGTTGATTGAGCCCAGGTGAATGGATTGGAGGAGGTACAGGTGATTACATTTACGTGGTGATGAGTGACAATGGTGTGGTCTCATGTTCCTGAACCTCAGTTATCTCAATAACTCCATTTAACATTTTTTTAGCCAAGGACCCCTTACAAGATAGAAAATATACCGGGGACCCCCTCATTCTGATTTGTGATTTTGGGCTAAGCTTAATTGTTTCCAAGGTAACGTGCTTGACTTTTAAATTGATAGGTTTGTTAGATTAGAATGGAATCCATGAACCATTTTAGATTTAAAGCATACAATATTTTCGTTGAACTATGAAGCTTTTGCAACAACAAAGTTTTTATTTTTATTGTCCTGAAAACTTTTCTCGCGGACCCCCTGGCAAACTGTCACGGACCCCTGGGGGTCCCCGGACCCCCATTTGAGAACCGATGACGTAAAGTGATTGTTTTTTTTGGCTTTACTGCATCCAGTTGCTTTAATGAGATGTATGGGCCCACTCTAACGGGAACATTCTTTCAATATCTGCTGCCTGACCGTGATAACTAATGCGTGTCCAGCAGCAGCAGCAGCAGCAGCAGCGGAAGAATATTGTTATTTTGGACTCAGTAAAAAAGTTCACAGACCATTTATTTCCCCTATATGCATGAATGTATGCATTCAGCTTGATGTAAAAGTGCATTGGAACTGTAATGTCAGTGTTATGTAGATAGGTGTCATCGTTTCTCTGATGTCACTTCTGTCTCTGTGTTCGGACCAGGAGCAAAATCAAGATGAAGACAAAGCGTCTCCTTTCCAGAGGAGGTGAGTTTATATTTGTAGTTTTTCTTTCTTTAAATACCGCTAACAAAGGATTTGAAGTCATCTTATTATAGTTAGGCTATAGTATGTTTCCTCAGTGTACCTGTGTGCAGGTGTGTGCTTCTGCAGCAGTGTGAGTGTACTTTCTGTCGTGTCCAGCTCCAGACAGAGGGTTTCATCCAGGTCCATCCAGGAGAAGATGGAGAGATTGGCCCAGGCTGCACAGGTCAGACTCTCTCTGTCACGCCAAAAACGCAATGAAGAAATAACGTGTCAGTAACAGCGCTGGGCACAGCCTTCAAACCATTTCTGTCGTCTGCTTGTGCGTGCGTGTGTGCGTGTAGAAGTCGGATGTGCTGCGCTCTCCAGACGTGACCCAGAGGACCCTGTTCCTGCTGGACGAGGTGTCCAGGAAGAGAGGGCTGTTTGAGAGGGAGCAGCAGGCAGCTGGCTCCACCACCCCCGGAGTCTCCAGACAGGTACACTCACACACTGGAGCCTAAAGCTTATATAGGACTAGGAAATTCAGTTTGATTCATTTGATCAACTATAAGAGTGATAGTTCTGTTGACTAGCTCCCATCTCTGGTGCTGTTTGTCAGGAATTCCGGGGCTTTGCATCAGGAATGTCGGACCGGATCAACCGCTGGCTCAACAAGGGCAACCAAGCTGGGTCTCCTCACAACCCCACGGTCAGTTGGCCATTTTTTGTCAATTTTTTTATTGCTTTGACATATAGACACATAGGTCTATATTGATGTTACAATGCAATGCAAAGCTTCATGTCACAAGCAGTGACCACTGTGAGTGCAGTGTCTGACAGCTAGGTGGCAGTAGCACTCTGTCAACCTGCTGGCCTCCCTAATTCCCCAAGAAGTGGTGTGATTGATCTCCATGCTGGATAATGCTGGGCAGGTTTTCACTGTTATCTGCTTATCTTTGCTTACTTACGGAATGAATTGTCTTAAGATTGAGATTTAGTGGAGGGTATACCCATCTCAGTGACTCAATCAACTCAGTTACCTGCCTTATTGTTTGTACGATAAGTTCACATTAAGTTGTGTACCTTAAGATTACATAACGCACACTGATTGGCATTTTATGTTCGAAATGTTCTATATAAATAAAGTTATTATTAAATTAAGTTATTATTAATAATAATATTATTGTTGTTGTTGTTGTTGTTGTTGTTGTTGTTGTTGTTGTTATTATTATTGTTGTTATTATTATATTAGTATATTATTATATTATTATTATTATATTATTATTATTGTTATTATTATTATTATATCATTTACCATCTAAATTCATACTTCAGATTAGCATTTCTATTCTGAAAACATGACCTTGTGGTGATCACTGAATGGAGTTCAGAGTTACTTGTTTGTTAAGCATGACATGATTGGTTGATTTAGCTCAGCGATGAAGCTGCTTAGAGTGTTGTATTTGGCAGAACATTATTATGCCATGAATGGCATCCTGTCCTGTAGCCCATGGCTAGTCCTGTCCTGTCCTGTAGCCCATGGCTAGTCCTGTCCTGTCCTGTAGCCATGGCTAGTCCTGTCCTGTCCTGTAGCCATGGCTAGTCCTGTCCTGTCCTGTAGCCATGGCTAGTCCTGTCCTGTCCTGTAGCCATGGCTACAGGACACAGTCATCTCTCTTTTATCTGAATATGAATCAGCTGTTTGGGTCTCATCCCAGACATGGAGAGTCACCAGACACCTTTCTTTTGTCTGATTTTTTTTTTATCAGTATTTTTCTTTTTTCTTTCGAGTCTAGTCTGTCTGTCTAGACTTTTTTTTTTTTTTTTTTAACTGCAGATGTACTGTAGCGTATGACTGCTTGGCTTTTAAACAGAAGTGTTTGTGATCATCTCTCCATTTTCTATGCGTAGGACCTGAGAAATGTGGACATCAGCAGTAAGAGGAGCCTGTTTGAGAGCAGAGAGGACGACTTCCCAAACGCCGGCGCTGGCAACATCCTCAAGTGAAGGACGCCCCACTGTAACGCCCAGCGGGTGAGAATGTTACACCATGTAATATACTGTATATATTATTACCCTTATGTAATATACAGTAAGACTCAAAAACATCAGTGGAAATCCATTGCTTTGGTGATTGAATAAAACATAATTTTAATAAATCAGATTTGAGGCTGTTATGTTGTTAATCAACGAGGGGAGAGACCCAGAGGGGCATAAGTGACATTTTGGGCAAACATTTGTCAAATGAAAGCTCTTAGGGCACATGTGAATTCTAAATGAATCCAGAGTTATCATCATCATCATCATCATCATAAAAATTGCCTAGGCGGGCAGGCAGGCAGTGTCAGTTAGTCACGATTTGCACAAAACGTGACGGAAAACATTGTGATATCATCAGGATGTCACAACATGTTGCGCCCGTGGCGCATCGTGTCCAGTCTCCACCCGCTTCCTTCCAAATAAAAAGAGATTAGAAAACTATTTTGTTCAGTGAAATATTGTTAAGTACCATAAATTGTCTTCCGCATGTTTGTTAAGTTTTCATATTGGTCCTCCTCACCCCTCAATATGTCACTTACGCCCTTCTGGTTCTCGCCCATCGATGTTTTGGTTTGGCTCTCCGGCAAAGTTGGTCAATCAAATGTCACTTAAGTTACGCCCCTCTGAGTCTCTCCTGTAAAGTTGGTCAAAGGTCAAAGGTCGTGATTCTCACCCCTTGAAATGAAACGTTGTGCCTCCATTTGTAGGGTTTGTGACGAGAAGATGGGAAATGAGAGGAGGAGTGAACTGGAAGAGAAACGGATGCCGTGACTGATTGTTTTCTTCAAGCTTTTTATGTTTTCTTCTTCACTGCCAACGTGCAGCACAGGACATAGCAGAGACAAAAGAGAGGGCAGGAGTAGCTTCGGAAGACTGAATAAGACGGGTGTTGCTGTCTAAGATAAGATGTTCCTGGCATACACTTTTGTTTGCTTCTTGAACCCATTGATACCTGATGCAGCATTTGTGTGTGTATCCCTTTAAGACCGCGAACCGCGTTAACGCGGTTCGCGGTCTTAAAGGGATACGCACACAAATGAGGGATATACACGCAAATGCTGCATCAGGTATCAATGGGTTAAGTATTGGTGTGGCGCATTTCAAACATGGTTATAGTGCAAAAGGTGTGAAAACGTCAGAGGGGGAAAAAGTAGCGTAGATGTGTGTGAAGAAGAGAGGTGACAGAAACAAGAAAGAGCAGTGACATTTTGTTGTCAAAACTCTTCAGTCGTTTGCCTTTGACTTCATGTGATTTTTCAAGCACTTTAAACAGGTGAAGGTGTTATGCTTATATAATACCCTGGTCTTATAGAATGACATAACTGGGAATTCTGGGATTGTAATTGTATAAATGAGGTTTTTGTTGTTGTTGTTGTTGCTTTTGTTTTTGTGTCTGATCTGCCAAAAGATGATTTTATTTCACCATTCTACTTGTTCTATCTGTCCACATGGGCAAGATGCTGCCTGTCTAGGGAATAAAATGTTTTGTAACTATAATGTCAATCGTAAGTATTTATTTGACTGCCTACTAATAGCATACTAATATCTTTTGGCTCTCTCACACAACACAGGAACAGGCCTAGTCTAAAACATTTAGGAGGGGGGGAGTAGGATAAGAGTTGAACGTCTGTGTTTTGTCAGTGGCAGTGTGCCACACAAGGGTGTGTGTGTGTGTGTGTGTGTGTGTGTGTGTGTGTGTGTGTGTGTGTGTGAGTCAGTCAGTCCAGTAGACACTGTGACCCACAAGTAGCCTTTTTTGGGAATGGTGATAAGCGAGTACAAGCTATCTAAGAAGTTATTAATAACACAAGAGGGGGTCCTGACTCGAGGACCCTTCCCCTCTACACAGTCTCTCTCTCTCTCTCTCTCTCTCTCTCTCTCTCTCTCTCTCTCTCTCTCTCTCTCCTCTCTCTCTCTCTCTCTCTCTCTCTCCCTCTGTCCTGTTGCCCTCTGAGAGCCACCATCAGTCTTTTGGTCACCTTCTTGCTCCTCACTAAAACACTGAGGCCATCCCCGGCTGAAGAGACTGTCTCTCTTTCTTCATCACTCCCATCTGCCTCAGGTAAGTTGGACTGGTGTTACGACATGATTGGTACATGAACATACAAGAAGGTTACAGTACAATAGTAGAATAGTTGAGTTTACTCTGTGTGTAGTGTACTGTACTGTGTGAACCCGGTGCACTCTGTCAAATGAAGTGGTGACACAATGTAAAGAGGAACGTGATTTATGGGGAGTTATGGAGATAAATTAGCGGTAATTATGTGTTGAAGTTGACGTTGAAATTATCCTTTATTATATCCCCATGGGGAAATTCACCCTCTGTTGAGTGAGTGTTGGGTTAATGGTGTTGGGTTAATGTCCTGGTTTATTGCTGCAGAACTGAACGCACGCAGCGCCATGTCAGACAACGAGGAAGTGGTGGAGGAGTATGAGGAGTAAGTTGAACCTAGCTTTCGTTTTCATGCTTTCATGGACCTCAGCCTTTTCAAATCCAGTTTGGGTAACACTTTATGTTAAGGTCCACATTCACAACCAACTAGTTGCTTAATAGCACGCATATTAGTAACATATTTGCTGTTTATTAGTCATAATATAAATTATGATTATGAATTATGATTTTAACCTGCTTTAGTACTCTCACCTTATGAGGCCCATACTAAGCAAAGCATATTAAGATTATAATGAATGTACAACAGCTTCCTTACTTAGTATCAATAAGCAGTAATAAGGAGGTTATTGAGGGGAAGCGTCTTTGTTAATAATGGCATAGTAGTTGTAGAATAATATGGTCATGCAGAAAATTATTGATAAGTGGTTTATAATGACTAATAAATAGTCAATATGCTACTAATATGTATGCTAGTAAGCAGCTAGTTAATGGTGAATGTGGGTACTTTAATATAAAGTGTTGCCAAGATTTTTATTTTCTGCTCAAACGTTTGTACTGAACTGAACTTTTGTCACTTTTCTAAATGTTATGACAGACTGGTATAATAATAGCGTACATAGGCATACTTTCATGACGTCCATTGTCATAAAAAGATAGCTGTGTGTGTGTGTGTGTGTGTGTGTGTGTGTGTGTGTGTGTGTGTGTGTTTTGTGATGACTGATTGCTATGTGTTGGTGATGATCAGAATAGTAACTAACACATGTACATATCTGTCCTTCACAGGGAGCTGGTAGAAGGTAAGAAGTCTCATCGTGACTCACTGTGTTACGTCACTGAGAGGAAAGATCTGTTATCTAACATCACCTCTTTTCCTCTGGAGAAATGGAGCATAACCCAATATTGCGTTAGCATTGTAATATAGTATTTGTATTGAAATCATTTAGATATCTGAATTCTTCTTCCTATAGCTCCCCTTATGAGAAAAAAGAGAGAGAGAGAGAGATTCACATGAGAATATACAGCAATTGCTGTAAGAAGTGCTCAAGACAAATGAGAAAAGCATGCCATCTCAATTGTAGATGGATAGACTCTCAGATTTCTGATGTGTTTCTCCTTACAGACTTATTAGAGACTTTTAGAAGAGCATGAGTGCATATTAAAGACAAGAGAAACAAAATGAAAGAGCTACATGAGAAGTGTGAGATACAGTATAACAGAATGACACAGGTCAAAGCTAGTTCCTCAGGAGCAGAGGTAGAGCACAAGTATGAGAAAATGGACAAAATCTCAGACTGATGAGAAGAAAAGGAGATCCTATCTATGGGCGATGCTACTTTGTTTAGACAGGTGCATTCTGTGAGTCACCTACCCTACCACATGTTGCATGGATTTAAAATGAATCAGCGTACAGTACATTTTGTGGTCATGAATGTCAGCTGTCTCTGTATTTCCGTATAATATACTGTACCATTGTTTAATGACAAGATCTAATAGTGTATAGCATTTGATCCAGAAGTACAACATAAACTTGAGTGGGTGAATCTGCGACTGCTTTTTATCACCGACCCTAAGATGGTGACGCATAATCAGCTGTTAGCATAATAGTTTCCATAGCTGTAGGTAACTGTATATAGAATATCAATGTATAAGTAAGGGATAATGTATTGTGAGCCGGTGATTACTGGCGAAATAATGACCGACAGGTGCGCGGAGGGCTTAATCATTCACCTGAAGGTCATTATTTCGAGTAATCACCGGCTCACTATACATTATCCCGCTTAGAACACGGCCTACAACTAAATTATTTCAGTAATCTGACAAAAATAATTATTCAAATAGATTTTTTAATAGCGTTTTCAACGACAAAGCGGTTTCATTCGTAATTGGCACACAAGACACCACAGCTGCAACTGGTTGGCCTAATTAGTAGTGTCTTGCTGACAAAAGGCTCTTATCAACTGATTAATCCAGGTGTGGCAGAGCAGCGGTCGGTTGTCGAGAAATAATGACCGGTGAATCTTGTTGATTGACCAATCAGAATCGAGTATTCAAGAGAGCCGTGTTCTAATACTATATAATTACCACCTTTCATTCACCTTTGTAGCATTAAACACATAGCAATCAGTCAACACAAAACACACACAGCTTTACAGTATGCATGTCATAACACTGGACGTAAAGATAACACACCTGTACACAGTGTAAGCCTGTAAGTAGCCTGTTGTAGCAGTAGTAGAGGTAGTAGTTGCAACGATAGTAGCAGTAGTAATACTTGCAGCAAAATGTGTATAAAATGCAGGACCATAAACTTGTATCTTGTACTGTACTTCTAATTGATTGGAATTATTATTGATTATAATTATATATCAATTGATCAATCAATCAATTGATTAGAATTGATTGGACTTGTACTTGCATCCAGCTGTGCTTTGTATTCCATCTCTCTATGTTTTGCTGGCTGTGTTATTCAGAGGAGGGGACTGAGGCCGGCACTGAAGGTACAGTTACAGCGTGGACCTGTATCTCCTCTACGCTTTGCTGTCTACATCTCTCACTCTGACAGTTATGACTGCAGCTGATCACCATCATGACTGATCTGCACTTGTTTCACTAGGCTGCATCGAATGCATTTAACAGAACAAGTGATGGAGATTGTTGTTATGTCTTTAGGCTATACCTGTGATCGCAAATGAATCAATTGCTTTGGGCTTTTGGGATTTTCATGATTGATTACATTTGAATCACACATTCTTCTTTCTTTCTTTCTTTCTTTCTTTCTTTCTTTCTTTCTTTCTTTCTTTCTTTCTTTCTTTCTTTCTTTTTCTTTCTTTCTTTCATTCTTTCTATCTTTCTGTCTGTCTGTCTTTCTTTCTGTCTGTCTGTCTTTCTGTCTGTCTGTCTTTCTTTCTTTCTGTCTGTCTTTCTTTCTTTGTCTTTCTGTCTTTCTTTCTGTCTGTCTATCTTTCTGTCTGTCTGTCTTTCTTTCTGTCTGTCTGTCTTTCTTTCTGTCTGTCTTTCTTTCTTTGTCTTTCTGTCTTTCTTTCTGTCTGTCTTTCTTTCTGTCTGTCTTTCTTTCTGTCTGTCTGTCTTTCTTTCTGTCTGTCTTTCTTTCTTTGTCTTTCTGTCTTTCTGTCTGTCTGTCTTTCTTTCTGTCTGTCTTTCTTTCTTTGTCTTTCTGTCTTTCTGTCTGTCTGTCTTTCTTTCTTTGTCTTCCTGTCTTTCTTTCTGTCTGTCTTTCTTTCTGTCTATCTTTCTTTCTTTCTGTCTGTCTGTCTTTCTTTCTTTCTTTCTGTCTGTCTTTCTTTCTTTCTGTCTTTCTTTCATTCTTTCTTTCTGTCTTTCTTTCTGTCCTTCACTCTTTCACTGTGCTGGCTAGCTGGCTGTACTAATCAAGCCTGTGCTTTGCTCAGCAGGAGAGCAGGAGGTAGAGGAGGAGGAGGAGGAGGAGGAGGAGGAGGAGGAGGAGGAGGAGGAGGAGGAGGAGGAGGAGGAGGAGGAAGGTACGCTTTGAGCTGAGAACTTGTTTTTGGAGATGCTCCACCGATTAATAAGAGGCTGCTTTTATAGAGAGCCAAAGTCACGCCCACATCCAGGTTAGGCATGCGCACCAAGAGATCATCCGCCATTTATTTTCCCATAGACATTTTGTAAAATGCTTATAAAAATAGTTTCACTTGGTGAAACCATGCGATTCAGCTATTAGAAAGAAGGGAGACCATAGAACATTTCACTCAGACCAAAACAAAACCAAAACATGAAAAACCTTTTTTTTATCTGTTTTTTTTTTATGTTTTGGTCTGAGTGAAATATCTCCTGATATAGTTGAATTGTTTGGTTTGACTAAGGAAAACTATTTTTATGAGCATTTTACAAAGTGTCTATGGGAAAATAAATGGCAGATTAAATCTCTTGGTGCGCGGGATGTGGGTGTGACTTTGGCTCTCTATAAACATGGTGACAGCAGGGCCCAATGCTTTCATGTTAATGAGCACATTTTCTGGGCTAGATGTGTTACTACTACTAGAGTATAAAAGTTCAATCATACATTGACTACACAAAGTCAGACTCTTTTTTGCTGTCAAGAATGGAGCAATTTTAGAAAGTCTTTTACTTTGCTATATTTCCCCTTCAGATTTTAGGGGAGTGGCCTGTAACTATGTATTTGTGAAGGTATTAAATGTGTCGCCCATCATATTATTTGGGTCGAGCAAATGGGTCACGACATATCCCTGCTACCAAACACACACACACACACACACACACACACACACACACACACACACACACACACACACACACACACACACACACACACACACACACACACACACACACACACACACACACACACACACACACTCAATATCACTCCACTTCAGCAGCACTTGAGTGCTATCTGTTATAAATGCCAGAGGTGGGTAGCTCATTGTGAAGCGAGCTCTCTGTTATCTCTTCTCCAGCGAGGTTCTTCACCAACACATTCCTCATGATGGTGACATTAGAGCAGGTCTGGATGTTCACCAAAACCCCCTCCTGGCTCTCACGTCACGTCACGTCACGTCACGTCACTGCTCAGGTCACTGAAGTGTGACAGTGACATTGTCAATAAGGAATTGACTTGTTAGAACACACCCGAACATTCAGAGATAACTCGCAGAGATACAGTGTATGTGGCTGTTACAGTAATTACACTTCCTTCCTTCTGCCAGAGGCCGTGCAGGAAGAGGAGGAGCCTGCTGGGCAGGGGGAAGGAGAGGAAGAGGCCAATGACGAGCAAGGTGAGCAGGGTTTATAAGAGTCAATCAACACTATGTTGGCAGACAGGGGCGGCGCCTCCTATAGGCCACATGGGCAGCCTAGTGCGCCATCCCGAGGGAGGCACCTAAATTGTGCCCAGAAAAGAAAGGAAAAGTTATTCACTAAGTGATCATCTGTCAGAACAGGTTGAGTTCTACTCCCAGTCTATCTCCCGCCCTGCTCCCGACGAGTAGCTTTCAGTCAAGTCATAATAATAAATAAATATATAAATAAATAAATAAATAAATAAATAAATAAATAAATAAATAAATAAATAAATAGTAGTTAGGGTTTTATAGCGTAATGTATTAACCATATGGCAATGTGTGTGTGTGTGTGTGCGTCGGGTAGGCCTATGTTGTGTGTCGGGTGAAGGTAAGCTGCCTTTGCAGTTTGTTTATTTTCATTTAGCTGGGCTGTGCTTTTTACATATTTACTGTGTTGTTTTTCTTGCTTGTAGGTTTCGTTGTGTATTTAGCGACGTGTGATGCTGGCTAACGGGATGTGCACATTCCATATTGCGTAATGGTGAGAGAGGGACACCGTTTTTGGCATTGGGGACGGCAGCTTATGGCAATTTGGTAACAAAATACACGACAGGAATGAAGTAAAGTGTAATTATATATTATAATCATTCAATGACCCTGTTGATCTGTTTTGCACGGTGACCTGTGTGTGAAATAGTTCAGACGTGAGAACGTGTGGTGGATGGGTGGCGTTCATAGTTTTGCCCAGGCCGTGTGATTGGCAGGCCGTGTGATTGACAGGCCGTGTGATTGGCCCTGGCACTGTTGGCAGATACCTCTTGCATGCAGACACCCAAACACTTGAGACCGACGAGAGCACAAAGTGATTGGCAGAGTAATTCACACTTTCCATCTGTTTACGTCTGTAAGATTAT
>NC_139629.1:49664524-49704524 GCF_964638095.1 Poromitra crassiceps | reverse complement strand
ATTGTCCGGCGAAACGGGCTATTTGTGTATGTTCGTAACTTCGTATTGTTTTCAGTACTGAGGGGTTTTTGTCTTGTCCACGCCTGTAACTTCTGTTCTTCCGGGTGTGTTAATTAATTAATTCCGGGTTTCCACCAGCAGCTGCTTTTACCCACTGGGAAGCTGAAGAACAACAACGGCCATCTTCATTTGAAAAGACAGGCCAAGACAGGACATGACAAAAAACCCTCGGTACTGAAAACCACTACTTTGAGAACACAAATAGCCCGGACAACAACCATAGCAAGTGCTCTTCCCCCCAAAAAATACATTACTATGGTACGTCAAGGTCGGGCTGTTTGAAAGGGACCGCGCAGTGGATTTTGTAGGCCTTTTGTAGGCCCATGCCTGATGACCTGAGATGTGAGTTGGTGTATTAAGATGCGGGACTGATGACCTGAGATGTGAGTTGGTGTATTAAGATGCGGGACTGATGACCTGAGATGTGAGTTGGTGTATTAACACATTCACTGCCAACAGTTTTTCCAATACTGTAGGTAGCTTCTGCCAAGGTTTTTTTTGAGGATTCTGGCTCATCTTTCAAGAGCCGAGGATTATTTTCTGCTAGGACTTTGTGAACACAAAATATCTCAAAATAACTAATAGAATGTGTGCTTTCTCTGTCTAAAAGAGTTAGTTTTTATCATGTTCTGTTATGTAGGCATTAGCAGTTGAATACAGCATGGTTTCAGCGTCTGAGAAGGAAAGCTGAGAAAAATGCATTTTTGTGAAATTCGATAGAACAGGCAGAACAGTCACTTTAACCATTTATTTTTGGCATCAGTGAGACATCAGACATCTAAACAATAGTTCTGAACAGTAATTTCCTCAATATAACAGCACCCCCACCCCCCTCTCCTTCAAACTCCTCCCTCCGTGAGTGTGTCTCTGGTGGCTGCAGCGTGTGTCACAGGCGAGTCTCTGCTGCCTGTCTGTGCTGCCTGGCTGCTGGCGGCCGCTCGTCGGGCGAGTCTGGATAGGGCTCGTTCGTTTGTTGTGAGCTGGAATGAAGCTGCGTGCGATTCTGGGCTTTCTGCTGTGTCTTTCAAAGTGTGTTGCACCCAGAGTCTATTTTTGGAATCCCCCACCGTTGTGCGCCAGCTCCCAGCGCGAAAGCGTTTTCGCCAAACCATTTTCATGAGAATGGATTCCTCACGCTTTTTCCTGCTGTTTTTGCTCGGCTTTCTCTAGTCTGGAGAGCACTGTCGCCATTTAGTGGGTCGGTAAAATAGGTTATACACATTCAATAGCTCCCATATTTTTATAGGAGATGTAAAAGGGGCTTTTTTTTTTTGACGAGTTAACTCGTCGACGGCAGTCAACCGTTGTTGTTTTTTTGATGAGTTAACTCGTCGACGGCAGTGAACGTGTTAAGATGCAGGACTGATGACCTGAGGTGTGAGTTGGTGCATTAAGATGCAGGACTGATGACCTGAGATGTGAGTTGGTGTATTAAGATGCAGCAGCAGGACTGATGACCTGAGATGTGAGTTGGTGTATTAAGATGCAGGACTGATGACCTGAGATGTGAGTTGGTGTATTAAGATGCAGGACTGATGACCTGAGATGTGAGTTGGTGTATTAAGATGCAGGACTGATGACCTGAGATGTGAGTTGGTGTATTAAGATGCAGGACTGATGAGCTGAGATGTGAGTTGGTGTATTAAGATGCGGGACGTTCTGTTGTGCAGGAGAAGAGACGTTCTGAGCGAGCGGAGCAGCACAGAATCCGCAGCGAACGAGACAAAGAACGTCAGAAGCGTCTTGAGGTACGGTCAGAGTCCACTCACTGGAATGAAGTTTCTGCTCTTCGGCACATACTGAATGAACCTCTGACCCTATCTGTTTCTTTCTTTCTTTCTTTCTTTCTTTCTTTCTTTCTTTCTTTCTTTCTTTCTTTCTTTCTTTCTTTCTTTCTTTCTTTCTTTCTCTCTCTCTCTCTTTCTTTCTCTCTCTCTCTTTCTTTCTCTTTTTCTTTCTTTCTTTCTTTCTTTCTTTCTTTCTTTCTTTCTTTCTTTCTTTCTTTCTTTCTTTCTTTCTTTCTTTCTTTCTCTCTCTCTTTCTTTCTTTCTTTCTTTCTTTCTCTCTTTCTTTCTCTTTTTCTTTCTTTCTTTCTTTCCAGGACGAGAGGGCTCGCAAGGAGGACGAGGAGGCCAAGAAGAGAGCAGACGACGATGCCAAGAAGAAGAAGACGCTGACCAGCCTCCACTTTGGAGGCTACATGCAGAAGGTGGTGAGCAGGGGGGAGGAGTCAAGCCTGTGCCGCTCATCTCATTCCCAATGCGTCAGATTCCCGCCGCTTTGTCAAATCCCGCGGCGCGCTATACCAACGCTAAAGATACCCTTACTCGTCATTTTTAGAGCCGGGTAGCTAGTCCAGCAGAACTTCCCACAACGTCTGAAAGAGACGCCATGGAAATAAGCCTTTTGATTGATTGATTGATTGATTGATTGATTGATTGATTGATTGATTGATTGATTGATTGATTGACTTTATTCATAGTTATAGAAACAATAAAAGATCCAAGGGATAGCATGTCAAAGTGTAAACACTTATTTCCGACATGGTCCCTGATGTTTTCTTGTGTTCTCTTGTGTCGTCAACCTTGATGATTTTTTAAATGTATGTATTCCCATTCCAAGAATGGCTGGTTATTAACTTTACACATTTGTTTATTTATAAATAAAAAAGATACTAAAAAGTCTCTAGAAAACCTTTCATGGTTAAAGAAAACATTTTATTTCTTTTAACATGCAGATAAATGATTTTCCTTTATGCTTTTTTATTTCGAATCCGACCTGCGGTCCTTTTCCGCACGTCATCCCCTCTCTCTCTCCCCACATTTCCTGTCTGTCTACTGTCCTATATCAAAAATAAATAAAGGCAAAATGCCCTAAAAATAAATATATAACATTTATATATATACGTGTCATATATATATAACACGGTCCCAAATATGATAAGATTGATGCTTTCAGATGTTTTATTACAGAAAGTATATAAAACGCATGACTAAAATAGTGCGTTGCTTATGAATGGAATTATAGCGAAAATAAATTACCCCCCTTTTGGCTGGGGACCCCCTGGTACTCTCTCAACCCTGGGGGTCCCCGGACCCCCATTTGAGAACCACTGTTCTAGACGCTCAAAGCGCTTCACATATCACAAACAGTGTTTATCTCTGGTCTGGCTGCTGACTTAAAGATGGATGCAGTCTGATTAATTAAACAATCTTTGAGCAACAGTTGTACCAAAAGTCTGTGGCTTTGTGTTGATATTGTTGTGGATGAATCTTACAAATTGGACATTGATGGTATGCAAACATGGAAAAATGGCAGTATAGTTTATTGAAGAACATGTATTTTAACACTTTAATATCTTAAATTAATTAGAAGTGTAATAAAAAAGGGTTGCTACTGTGTCCACCTATTGCCACTTTTATTTCAATTCAAACATTCTTACTACCCAAGGATATGTGCACATCCCGGGCTTGAACTCACGAGCCTTGCCTCAGTAGGCAACTGACACACACAGTGTGCCACCAGCCACCTTTTCAAACCACCTCATGACAAGTTAGTGAATGACACTAATGTCATTTTTTTCGGATGTTGTGGGAGTTCTGCTGGACTAGCCTGCGTCTCGGAATGTGACTCTCTGGGATGAGAACCATTGGGTAAGATCTGGAGGTCAAGAGGAGACGTTGGTGTATCCATGTTAGCCATCCAGTGATTCCTCTCTCTCTCTCTCCCTGTTCCTCCATCAGTCTGAGAAGCGGAGCGGTAAGCGACAGACCGAGAGAGAGAAGAAGAAGAAGATTCTGAGTGAGCGACGCAAACCTCTGGACGAGAACTTGAGCCAGGAGAGACTGAAGTAGGTGGAGATAGCCTACATCTTGGTTTAGATATGTGATACTTAGTAGGTGGAGATAGCCTACATCTTGGTTTAGATATGTGATACTTAGTGGGTGGAGATAGCCTACATCTTGGTTTAGATATGTGATACTTAGTGGGTGGAGATAGCCTACATCTTGGTTTAGATATGTGATACTTAGTGGGTGGAGATAGCCTACATCTTGGTTTAGATATGTGATACTTAGTGGGTGGAGATAGCCTGCATCTTGGTTTAGATTATGTGATACTTAGTGGGTGGAGATACAGCAGCCTACATCTTGGTTTAGATATGTGATACTTAGTGGGTGGAGATAGCCTACATCTTGGTTTAGATTATGTGATACTTAGTGGGTGGAGATAGCCCACATCTTGGTTTAGATATGTGATACTTAGTGGGTGGAGATAGCCTACATCTTGGTTTAGATATGTGATACTTAGTGGGTGGAGATAGCCTACATCTTGGTTTAGATATGTGATACTTAGTGGGTGGAGATAGCCCACATCTTGGTTTAGATATGTGATACTTAGTGGGTGGAGATAGCCTACATCTTGGTTTAGATATGTGATACTTAGTGGGTGGACATAGCCTACATCTTGGTTTAGATATGTGATACTTAGTGGGTGGAGAAAGCCTACATCTTGGTTTAGATATGTGATACTTAGTAGGTGGAGATAGCCTGCATCTTGGTTTAGATTATGTGATACTTAGTGGGTGGAGATAGCCTACATCTTGGTTTAGATATGTGATACTTAGTGGGTGGAGATACAGCAGCCTACATATTGGTTTAGATATGTGATACTTAGTGGGTGGAGATAGCCTACATCTTGGTTTAGATATGTGATACTTAGTGGGTGGAGATAGCCTACATCTTGGTTTAGACATGTGATACTTAGTGGGTGGAGATAGCCTGCATCTTGGTTTAGATATGTAATACTTAGTAGGTGGAGATAGCCTACATCTTGGTTTAGATATGTGATACTTAGTAGGTGGAGATAGCCTACATCTTGGTTTAGATTATGTGATACTTAGTGGGTGGAGATAGCCTACATCTTGGTTTAGATATGTGATACTTAGTAGGTGGAGATAGCCTGCATCTTGGTTTAGATTATGTGATACTTAGTGGGTGGAGATAGCCTACATCTTGGTTTAGATATGTGATACTTAGTGGGTGGAGATACAGCAGCCTACATCTTGGTTTAGATATGTGATACTTAGTGGGTGGAGATAGCCTACATCTTGGTTTAGATATGTGATACTTAGTGGGTGGAGATAGCCTACATCTTGGTTTAGATATGTGATACTTAGTGGGTGGAGATAGCCTACATCTTGGTTTAGATATGTGATACTTAGTGGGTGGAGATAGCCTACATCTTGGTTTAGATATGTGATACTTAGTGGGTGGAGATAGCCTACATCTTGGTTTAGATATGTGATACTTAGTGGGTGGAGATAGCCTACATCTTGGTTTAGATATGTGATACTTAGTGGGTGGAGATAGCCTACATCTTGGTTTAGATATGTGATACTTAGTGGGTGGAGATAGCCTACATCTTGGTTTAGATATGTGATACTTAGTAGGTGGAGATAGCCTGCATCTTGGTTTAGATTATGTGATACTTAGTGGGTGGAGATAGCCTACATCTTGGTTTAGATATGTGATACTTAGTGGGTGGAGATAGCCTACATCTTGGTTTAGATATGTAATACTTAGTGGGTGGAGATAGCCTACATCTTGGTTTAGATTTGTGATACTTAGTGGGTGGAGATAGCCTACATCTTGGTTTAGATATGTGATACTTAGTGGGTGGAGATACAGCAGCCTACATCTTGGTTTAGATATGTCATACTTAGTGGGTGGATATACAGTAGCCCAGGGGTGCCCACACTTTTTCAGCTTGCGAGCTACTTTTAAAATGACCAAGTCAAAGTGAGCTACCAAGCATATTTATTTATATATATATACACTGAGTATACAGTGGAAAACAGTGGAACAGTGGAAAAACAGTGGAAACAGTGGAAAAACAGTGGAAAAACAGTGGAAACAGTGGAAAAACAGTGGAAAAACAGTGGAAACAGTGGGAAAACAGTAAAAAAAAAAAAAAAAAAAAAAAAAAAATCTTCCTCAATGCCATGCGATCGACCACACTACCTTCGCGATCGACCGGTCGATCGCGATCGACGTATTGGGCACCCCTGCAGTAGCCTATATCTTGGTTTAGATATGTGATACTTAGTGGGTGGAGATAGCCTACATCTTGGTTTAGATATGTGATACTTAGTGGGTGGAGATAGCCTACATCTTGTTTTAGATATGTGATATTTAGTGGGTGGAGATAGCCTACATCTTGGTTTAGATATGTCATACTTAGTGGGTGGATATACAGTAGCCTATATCTTGGTTTAGATATGTGATACTTAGTGGGTAGAGATAGCCTACATCTTGGTTTAGATATGTGATACTTAGTGGGTGGAGATACAGTAGCCTACATCTTGGTTTAGATATGTGATACTTAGTGGGTGGAGATACAGTAGCCTACATCTTGGTTTAGATATGTCATACTTAGTGGGTGGAGATACAGTAGCCTACATCTTGGTTTAGATATGTCATACTTAGCGGGTGGATATACAGTAGCCTACTGTATATCTTGGTTTAGATATGTGATACTTAGTGGGTGGAGATACAGTAGCCTACATCTTGGTACAGATATGTAATACTTTTGTTAGGGGGGGCATGTGAGGTGATGAACACGATGCCTCATAGCCTACATAACAATAATATGATCCTGTTCTCCGTGTCTGTGGCCCACAGGGAGAAAGCCAAGGAGCTGTGGGAATGGATGCAGCACCTAGAGGCAGAGAAGTTTGAGTTGCAGTACCAGTTTGCCAGACAGAAGTATGAGGTGGGTCTGCTACAACTGTGCTTCTCCCAGGATCCTAGACTGGTTAAAAAAATAAAATCTGATCAGATTTTGGCTTTTAGATGTTTCAATTGCAGAAAATGTATGAAAATAATCATACATTCTGTCATTGTGTTGGATGGAATTATAGTGAGACTCAATTATTCTCCTTTTTTGCTGGGGCATTCCCTGGAAGCGATATTTTTTTCCCCATGATGGCGAAGGCTAGGCGAAGGCATGACCCGCCCCTCTCTGCCTCTGATTGGCTGACTGTACTCGGCTGCTCCCACCTTCTTTCCAGGCGAGCCAGAAGTATCTCAAACGTGAGCAGCAGCATGAGATACTTCATTATAATGGAACTTTACAATTGCAAACCCTATATCTGAGTTATTTAGGCCTATAGCACAGATGTGTAATTTTTTCTTGTCATTCCAAATTTAATCACAGCGTTGCTCTGATTAAGTAGAAGTACAGTTATTTGTGTAAAAAAAGACTGGTAAAGCAGAAGTACTGATTCAACTTAATTACTGAAGTAAAAGGAAAAAAGTACAGGCTCTGAAATGTACTAAAGTATAAAAGTAAAAGGTTTTCTGTGCAAGGCGAATAGAAACTCGCATCATATTAATATAATTCAAATACTATTCAACTTAAAAGGTCCCTTCAAAACATATTTTCAGATGCATAAAGACTATACTTTAATCTTCTAGTTTTAGTCACTGTGACCCACTAGCTCAGAGAGTTGGATTGCTTTCTAGCAGTTTATGCTTGTGGGTTTGAGCCTCCGTGACTTTTGAGGTTGTGGGTTCGATCCTCAGTCAGTTTTCAATGTCGACAGCCAGAGGAAAGAATCATTTAAAGCCCTGAGGAAACCTCCTTCAATCAGTCTGACTTGGTGGCACAGAGAGTAGGCTTGCTGCCTGGCAATATTGAGACCTCAGCTGCTTTTGCGGTCGTGGGTTCGAGCCTCAGTCAGTTTTGAATGGTGACAGGCAGAGGGAAGAGACAAGAGCGCCCGGAGAAGAGCTGTGAGTGTGAAGGGTAGCTGGTGTGGTGGTGTGAAGGAATAATACACACAGACACTGGGGCCAGAGGTTGTGGGTTCTAATCCCGTTCAGCTGGCGCTGCCTGGATCCAAGCGGGGGGATGTTCTCCCCCCCTGACCTCTGCAGAGACATGAGCTGAGGGTTATGAGACAGAAAACCACAGAGAGCTGAAATTTTACTGACATGAGTGTGAAGGGTAGCTGGTGGTGTGAAGGAATATTACACACAGAGACACTGGGGCCAGAGGTTGTGGGTTTGATTCCATTTTTTATTTTTATTTTTTACTACTGGGGGAACCTGCCCCCCCATTAACTCCGGCAAACAACCTTTGCATATCACACAACATTCACATGTTTATCTGAGTGAGCTATAAATCCACTTTCTCTTAAGCAACCACCACCACCACCACCAAAGCTGACGGTCCTGATTGTACCTGAAGGAAGCCTCACTTTCATGTGAGCGAGAGACATAGAGAGACAGTGAGAGAGAGCGAGACTAAGAGAGTTCGCCCAAAATCCCGCTGCAAAAAGTTTGACCTGTCTGGTTTTTAAAATGTTACATTTCAGCTGTCAATCAACATAAAGCTGGTGTGTGTGTGTGTGGGGGAGGTGGGGGTTCCAGTAGACTATTGTGACACCTTGCCCTAAAGCCTAAAGAGTAAATGTGGAGTGACACCAGAGGTTTAGCGCAGGTTTAAGCAACCTCCCCCCCCCTTCCCACACACACACACACACACACACACACACCAGCTTTATGAGCTGAAATGTAACATTTTAAAAACCAGACAGGTCAAACTTTTTACAGCGGGAATTTGGGCGAACTCTCTTAGTCTCGCTCTCTCTCACTGTCTCTCTATGTCTCTCGATCACATGAAAGTGAGGCTTCCTTCAGGTACAATCAGGACGTTCAGCTTGAGTGGTGGTGGTTGCTTAAACCTGCACTAAACCTCTGGTGTCACTCCACAATTACTCTTTACGCTTTAGGGCAACGTCAAACATCTCATAGCTCAGCATGATAAGTTGCTCTGTCTCTGTCGCTACATAACAGGTAGAATATACAGAGATATTAAAATACAAAATACAGAGATGAAAGTTCAGTCTGAGCACATCCCAGGTTAGAACTCACCACCTCTCCCTCTGAAGGCAGCTGACATACACAGGGAACCACGAGGGACTGTCACTGATGCTGTATTTCTCTGTGTATGACTTTTGAAGTGCCTGGCTATAGGTCAAAATCGGGAAAAGGCTACATTTTAGCTGCAATGTTATTTATATTTGAATAAAAGTGGAAATAGGCATAACAACGTTCTTTTAGTTTTTATTACACTTCTAATTAATTAATATTAAAGCTGGCTGCTAGGCGTAAAGAGCTAGTGATGTTAAAGAGAGGATGGTGCTGTCTCCTCCATCGGGAATCGAACCAACATCCCACCTGTTATGTAGCGACAGAGACACAGCAACTCATCATGCTGAGCTATGAGCTGTTTGGAGCCCATCTTCTGAATTCTACACACAGTGTTCACACTGACAACAACACAAAGCATAAAGAGTGAGATAGGTCAGAATCATAGGCGATTGTACGTTGGTGCACCGGCTGCACGTGCAACCCCTAGTGGCCAGATGATTTTTTATTTTATGTTTAAGCAATATATCACGAGAGCAAGTGTGTTGTGGTGAATATATCCCCCTGATCAGTTGTTATCCCACGAGGCCGCAGGCCGAGTGGGATAACAACTGAGCAGGGGGATATATTCCACAACACACGCTGCTCGAGTGCTATATTGCTTTTATAAAAGGGTTCCAAGTATAATAATATAATAATAATAACACTATAAGTCCGACTGGCATGGTATTCTGAGAGTCAGTTGAAACACTACTGTAAGGCGGGACCTCTAGCAAGAAGATAGACCTGCGGGTGATTTGATTGGATCGTTCTGGAGACTGTAGTTGACATTGGCCAATCCTGGCGCTTGGCTGAGAGCTTTCTGGAAACCCAGGCAGCTCGAGCGCAGCGTTGCATTCTCAGGGCTTGCCCGACACCAACTAACGTTACGGGGTTAAATGCGGGGTTAAATGCGGAGTTAACAGCCTTTCTTTTGCAAAGAAGACATTAGCCCGCATCTATTCTTGTACAAAACATCATTTTCTGCGAAGTATTAGTAAAGTTATAAGCGAAGATCGATTCACAAGGATCTGACAGCTGTCTCCGCCATTTTTTTTTTCTACGTTGTCATTTGAGGTAAGCCTTATTATTACTCTCTTAGTAAGAGAGTTGCCATGGCAACCAATAACCCATGGCCATGGGTTATTGAACTCGGTTACTGGAATTATACAATGGCTGTGAACCAATCAGATTGCTTGATTTGAGAGAGCCATTTTATAATGACATATAAACGATAGTTGATGAGGGCCGGCTCACCCTACAGCCGAAACAGCCTCCTGCCTGGGGGGCCAGTTCGGCTAGGGCGCTCTGTAGCCCTCACAAAACAACAACAAACAAACACCGCTGGTGTGTGACAATGAGTTTTGACCTGTCAGATGTGACTGGGGAGGGCATTCCAGGGCGAGGGGGCGGCTGCAGCAAGGCCCTGTCAGAGTGTCACTCCACATTTACTCTTTAGGCTTTAGACGAGGTGCCACAATAGGCTACTGGAAATTTCTTGGACCCAGTAATGTTGTTTCTTATTGACTTAAATACCCCCTTAAAACCCCTTTTAGCAACCACGTTGAATTTCATCCACTAGGCATAAATATGACATTTCAATCATAAAAGTTCATAAGAAACAACATTAATTCAAATACATGTCACTCTTGTGTTAGAATGAGTAAATGGGCATTGACACTGTTTTTATATAACCCTTGATCAATTCTCATTAATCTTTTATCTTTTATTTTTTATTTGTCTGTAGGCTACATACGTGCACTGCCAAGAGACAAGTAGCGGCAGCATTATAAACCAGAGACCAGACTATATCAAAAACATAAACACACAGTGGCGTCTTTCATGCATGCTAGCAAGCGAAACTGCTGTCTGTCTGACCACAGACTGTAGAAAGAGACGCAGGATAGCCAAGCGAATGTGATTGACGTTTGACGCTAGGCCAATCACAGGCAGAGAGGGTGCCTCCAGCCTTCGCCATCACCCGGGAAAAAATATCGCGGACCCCCTCAAGGACCCCTGGGGGGTCCCTGGACCCTCTTTGAGAACCACTGGACTACAATATACAGTAGATTCAAATAAGTTGTGGAATCTAATGGAAGTAAATTAGATTGGCATTATTATTATCTCTATGTTCCAGATCAATGTGCTGAGGAACCGTGTGAGCGACCACCAGAAAATGTAAGAATGCTTTCTCTCTCTCTCACACACAGACACACACACACACACACACACACACACACACACACACACACACACACACACACACACACACACACACACACACACACACATCCATGGATCACAGACCCAGCTGTGGGTTATATTCACCACAGAGACAGTGCAACAGACTGTGATAACAGGCACAGACACAGCTGCCAGTTGCCGACGCATCGACCATGAAAGTCGATTCACTGTTCAAAGCATACCAGTGTTTGTGTCTGAGTCTAATGTGTGTCTATGTCAGAGGCGGCCAAATTCTTTCCTACGAAGGGCCAAAACTTAATCTGGATGGAGGGCGTGGGCCAAAAATAAAATGTAAAATTACATTACATAAAAAATGTATTATATTATGTTATGTCTATGTTGGAGAGAAGAGGGTGATATGTGCGTGTGTGTGTGTGTGTGTGTGTGTGTGCACTTGCCCCGCCCCCTCCCCTCCCCACCACGCGGCTTCCATCTGTCTTGAAAGGCCCCCCCTGAGGCTGTCTGCACATAGGGGTGTGGCGGGCAGGTCAGCTGTCACACCTGTCACACACGCTGACACTATCTGTGCTGTCTCTGTAGGCCTCAGACCCTGTGCTATCTGCCCAGTTATTCGTGGAATGAATCGCGGTGGAATGTGTGGCTTTGTAATGTGTGGCTTCGTAACATCAGCTAAATATGCGTTTCAGGAACGAGTTGTGTGTCTCTCTCTTTTATAGCCCCCGACCCTATGTCACCTGCCTATAAGGCTGCCAAAAGGATTGATACTACATTTTTTAAATGGATACTCATTTGCAACAGGAGTGCTTTCTCTTAATGAAAAATCAAAAGCATACAACTGATTTCCCCCCTCCCTATCATTGATGGGTATCTGTTGCTTCACCAAGCTAAAAGTGTTCTGATAGGCTGATGAGTAGAGCAGGGCTAATCTGCTGAGTTCTGATAGGCTGATGACTAGAGCAGGGCTAATCTGCTGTGTAAGTGCAAAGTTTGTCACGAGTTTTATCGGGCCTAGATTATGGAGAAGCGTGCATCTGTCTTTGTTTATATTATGGCTCTTGATGTGTTGTATAGAAATGGTAGGTAATGGGTATCGGTATTCAAAGTTAGACATTGTGGTATTGTGACACCCCTACTACACCTGTCTGTTCTCAACAGCTCCAAACGGACCAAGAGAGCTCTGAGGAAATAAATCTTCAGCCCCATCCGGCCGCCGTCGCCTCCACAACTACGCCGTGTCCCGCCCATCTGCCCCGCCCCCCCAGCTGCCCCGCCCCACCCATCTGCCCTGCCCCACCCATCTGCCCCGCCCCACCCAGCTGCCCCGCCCCACCCATCTGCCCCGCCCCACCCAGCTGCCCCGCCCCACCCAGCTGCCCCACCCCACCCAGCTGCCCCGCCCCACCCAGCTGCCCCGCATGTTTTCCCAATACCAACACCCACCAATTATATGCAGCTCTTCAGTTCTCTCTCTCTCTCTCTCTTCTTCCCATCCTTTAAGTTATATGACTTATTTGTCTATCCTGACGTTTGCAAGTGTAAATAAAACTGGGATCTGAATTTAATGTTACCATTTTCACTTGTGGTTTATAAGCAGTTTATAAGCAGCAAAACGGCCTCGAGCAGAGAGCGAAACAGACCCCTTCCCAGCCAGAGGCAGGCTCTGACACGCCTGTGACTGACATGATGCTCCTTGGGCCAACGCCCAGGCCTCCACCCAAACACACACACCCACACTCTCACACACACACACACACACACACACACACACACACACACACACACACACACATACACACACACACACACACACACACACACACACACACACACACACAGATACGAGTATGAGTCATTTCCATGTAAGCCGGGCGGGGCTTTGTGTGTACGAAGAGAAAGTACACAGCCACATTCTTTGATTTTGCAAACATGGCGGTTTGATCAGACATGCAGAGGCGGAGCCAGAAATAACTTTGTTGGCGCGCATCTGATGCCACACCAAGCTGGTGTAGAACTGCTACAGAAAGCATTCTCACTGCTATCACAACTACTCAAATGACTGCAGGTAATTACATACCTGTCACACACACACACACACACACACACACACACACACACACACACACACACACACACACACACACACACACACACACACACACACACACACACACACATGCCATAATCCATTGGTTTTCAAACTTGTCTTTACATCAAGGACCCCTAAACTGACACAAATTAGACCACAGACCCCCCTATTTGAGATTTTTTTCTTTTAGATATTTTATTATAAAGTGTATGAAACCCATGACAAAAATAGTCATTCTGCCATTGTTACTTATGGATGGAATTATAGTGGAAATAAAATATTCTCCTTCATGCTGGGGGGGCCCCTGGAACCCCCTCAAGTACCACTGGGGGGCCCCAGACCTCACTTTGCGAGCCCCTCCATCTGGCTGCAGTCTAAGCATGGGGTTGCAATGTCTCTGAGAGGATGCTGCTGTGCATATGAATTCAGGTGCGCTCGGATGTATGTGCATGAATTAATACATTTGCATTGGTTTGTGGTTCTGAAATCACTGTGCAGCAAACCACTCTTTTGGAAGAATAATTACAGTCTGATTGAAAGATTCTAGCCTCAAGTAATCTAAATGAAAATATGGTGAACTACAGCCCTACGCACACAATTATCCCTTTCAAACTTGAAGTATATCATGGATTCTGCTGTAGTCTGTGTAAAAGTATAAAAAGAAAAAGTGGTACACTCTGTCTCTGCTTTGTGTGTGCAATGCGTTTTATAATCCGTACATGGAAGAAGGGACACAAACACTGTCTTCACTTCAAATATGATTTTTTAATCAAACGTTTCAGTTACGTATAAAAAAAATCCTGTTTGAGCAAGTGAGGACAGTATGTGGGTTCCCCTTCTTTAAAGTCCATCTACTCCACCTACGCACCTGCACAAGACTTCTCAGGTGTGCATCTACTCCACCTACGCACCTGCACAAGACTTCTCAGGTGTGCATCTACTCCACCTACACACCTGCACAAGACTTCTCAGGTGTGCATCTACTCCACCTACGCACCTGCACAAGACTTCTCAGGTGTGCATCTACTCCACCTACGCACCTGCACAAGACTTCTCAGGTGTGCATCTACTCCACCTACGCACCTGCACAAGACTTCTCAGGTGTGCATCTACTCCACCTACGCACCTGCACAAGACTTCTCAGGTGTGCATCTACTCCACCTACGCACCTGCACAAGACTTCTCAGGTGTGCATCTACTCCACCTACGCACCTGCACAAGACTTCTCAGGTGTGCATCTACTCCACCTACGCACCTGCACAAGACTTCTCAGGTGTGCAAGAGACTGATGATCGTTGACAATCTGTACATCCACCGTGGAGATGATAAATGAACTAGACAGAGAACAAAGGAGACGCTGACAAGCTTCACCGGCTAATTACCTTTTCACTCACTCGTGTGAAGACAGCACCAGGGCTGATTAGAGTGTATTTAAATGATTTCCCTCTTAGTCATTTGTCTGTAGGTGATATAATGTTATAGTAACTCATTTGATTCGTCCAAGAGAAGAAATCGTAAAAAAAAAAAAAAAAAAAGATCTTGTAGATTTCTTCAGTCAAAAGAACAGAATTGATGGTCCAGTCTACTTTACAAGAATGGGATGCTGTAGTGGAAAAACAGACCCAAAATTGAACATTTTGCGTCGTAATTTATTATAAACATGATCAAAAAATTTGACTTGACCATAATCAGCTGCAGTTTGACACTCACTCCCAAATTCAGAGCTCATTCTGTTTTCAGAGTTGTTTGACCAGCATGCTGGTGTTGAAAGCTTTGCTGGAATGAAGATGTGTTGCTTCATTAGTTCAACTCATCTGCAAGTCATCTTGCAGTTCTTCAACCCAGGGAGTGGTTGAACATTCCATAACACTTTTCAACATCTCAGATTAGCCCAGGGTTGTGTAAATATCCAATATGCGCATAAAGTAGAATTTTGTACATTTGCTGGCCTTTTGTGTGTTTTACTCAATATATTTACTAATTACTTTGAAGTAGGTAGCTGAAAAAAGACCCATCATTGGGACATCTGGGTAGTGCAGCAGCGGTAGATTCCCTGCCTACCAACACGAGAGTCACAGGTTCGAGCCCCCGGGTTACCTCTGCTCCGGCTTGGTCGGGCGTACATAGTAGGCACAATTGGCTGTGTCTGTGGGCGGGAAGCCGGATTAAGGGTATGTGTCCTGGTTGCTGCACTAGTACCGCCTCTGGTCGGTCAGGGCGCCTGTTCGGGGGGAGGGGAACTGGGGGGAATATAGCTTGATCTGCCCACGTGCCATATCATGACGATAAAACTCCTCGTTGTCAGGTGAAAAGAAGCGGCCGGCAACTGCACGACGTGTATCGGAGGAAACGTGCATCTACAACTCTCCCCTGATCGGCAGAGGGGGTGGAGCAATGCCCAGCAGGGGAAATTTGCCAAAGTACAACTGGAGAAAAAGAAAAGACACATCATTGTTGTCTGCATTTCTATTATTTATTATATGTACAGATTGAGTGACAGGGAATGCTCCTAATTGTAGGCCGCACACATTTAGCCAAAATTACATTCCAAGCAGCGTTTAACAAACTTTGGCCAGACAACCTCAACATGTCTGTATGTCTCGAGCACAAAACACTGCCCCGACAGAGTATTGACCCTTTTCGCGGGGGCCATTTTGTGTCAAAAAGGCAGAATAAACACAGGTGCAAGCAAAACACTAATGAGGGTTTCCAAATTCCAATCGTGGAAGTTGGAAACCCTCATTAGTGTTTTGCTTGCACCTGTGTTTAACCCTGCCTTTTCGACACAAAATGGCCCGCATGAGAAGGGTCTATTGTATTGTGCCTTGTGGGCACCCTGTTTGTATCAAGCGTCCCAACAAGTGCCTCAAACACGTTTTTGCATTAACACAGTTGTTGCAAATGGTAAACCAGTGGATCCCAGACCTCATGGTAGAGATGCTTGAGTGATTTACAGATACAGTTTGAAGATGGAGTGAAATGAAGTCTTCATCGTACTTTTTTCTTAGGAAACCAATTGTATATCCAGTGTATAGTAGCAGAAATCACAATTACAAGTAAATATTTCAGATGAAGAACATACAATGATGTCAGAGAACTGATGTTTTGAAATCACATTGTCTAAAGATTGTGCATTAGCGTTGTATAGATTCACAGAAAAAAAAAGCACAAGTGATATTATGCACTGACTAGTACACGACAAGTATGTTGGATGTGGAAGAAAACACAGAATTGGAGTTCAAAGGTTCTTCATCAGGGCCCTATACCACGAATGTTCTATAAGAAGATCCAGGATCTGTCCCTTGATCTGGTTTGTCTAAACCAGATCAGCTCGATTGTAGTTAACTTTTACTACGAACCTCGGTTGCCACTCGTTAACTCGAACCAGGTTTTTCTAATCAAGCTGAGAGCTCGTGCACATGAAAATGCCCGTGCACTGGAGCTCGTGCCCGCGAAAGAGGCGTGGTTTTTAACAACTGCCAATCACAATGCAATATGGACTGCTCCAAAACTCCTACAGCGCCAGACACGCCTATTTCCTCATTGAATGAAACCGCAAATAAAAATCTGCGTTGGATATTATTAGTCTGTTCCCGAATGACTGTCTAAAGTGACCACTTTTATCCACACCAGTAATTTCTTTGAAGAGCGGTTTCTACCTCCACGTAGGCTATCTACAGCAGCTCAATTCACCCTCTCAATAAACTCAAAACCGGCATGTCTTTTGTGGAAGCAATGTGTAATCTATCTCAGTCCAAAATCCGTATGTATAGACCATTTAGGCTCAATGAATAATAATGATCTCATGATGTGTTTAGTCGCACTGATTGAATAATTCCTATAGGCTAATCAATAAAAAAAAGAATGATAATAAAATAAAATAAATGCTTCTGAACTGAATCGACACGGTACGTGCGGGCATAGATTTCATTTATAAAAAATAGCCTATTTTGTGGTCACATATATAGGCTATTGTCAGCAGAGTCGCATATCTCCATATTTCATATAATGATCCTGGAAATATGAAGTTCAATCACATCATACAGGCCAAAAGCAACACAGTTGCAGCTGCAAAATGCAGGAGTAGCCTAGATATGAATCATCTTAATATGGGATTGCCTGTGTGCAGGTGATCCCATATTAAATTGCTTAGATGTAGTAGGCTATTCTAGCCATTTCAATTCCAACCCAACGTCAGTCTCAGCTCCGTTGCGCACACGGCACCGTGTGCTTTGGAGACGTTTATGTAACCTTTTTATGCCGGTTTAGTGATATTTCTCCACTCACTATTCAGCTGCAATCGATCAGCGGGATCAAACAACGTATCTAGGCTACTTGAGAGCACAAAAATGAATATATAAAAACATATTCCAAAGTGGTAAGTAGGGCTTAATTAAAATGTAGCCTGCAACAAGTGCAAGGCTTTAGTCCTTGATTAATTCAACATTACAATTCGTGCTCCTTCCTCGATGGGAAACTTGTCCAGAAAGGGGTTGGCCATTTTTCCAAACTGCTGATTCGATTGGTTCGTGGGCGGTGTATTTAAGGTCTAATCTTATCCTTGCAACTTAACCTGCTGCGGACCAGGTTAAGTGTGAAGCATAAGTTGCTATGGAAATATATGTCAGTAAGAAGTTAACTAGCTTTGTAGCACGGCCAAACCAGGGTTAAACCTGAAGTTACCTCGCTAAACCACTAATCGAGCTTCGTGGTACAGGGCTCAGAATGAACAATTCACCGGTACTCCAAATATTTACTGACAGCTGGACAAAGAGTGGAAAGGCAAAGGCTGAGCCCTGGTGCAATATGTTCAAATATATTGATATTATTTCTCCAATAAATGGTTATCTATATATATATATATATATATATATATATATATATATATATATATATATATAACAGTATGACAGAACACTGAAAGACAACAAGGCACTTAGTATAATTGGTGACAGTTGTATTCTGTTCATTTGTATAAAACAGCAAAAGCATGAACCACATGAGAAGATTGAACATACACTGTTAAATCAACTGACGCATACCGAAGACAGTGAATGAAAACAAAGAGTTCCAGTATATTGTGAACATTAGAAACGCAACATTTATTTGCCGTCGTGTGAAAAGCTCGCAACTCCCAAGTTGTGTGTCTTCACTTGATTAGAGAATTTGTGCTTTATGTTAGTACATTCAACATCCAAATGTATTTATTGGGTAACTTCAACATTGCAAACAAAATCAATTAATAATCATCTTTGCTCTTTACAACAGACTATTTGGAGGTACAAGAGTTTCATCTGACAGCAGCAGTGTCAGATACACAAGCAGTCTTTTTGGAATCCTCCGCAACGACGACGACACATTTTTTAAACTTTCATTTTCAGTTGCTCATCGGCTAATCTTTATCCGACTCTCTGCCTCACACCCTCTAACACTTCCCAGATCATTTCGCATTAACTGACGGACATGTCAACTTTCAAGGCCACAATACTCAAGGCCTCTGGCAGACGATAAGAGTACTCCAATGTAAACTTAACTGTTTTTAAAACTCATTTGTGCCTGCCTCAATTAAAAATGTTAATATTGTTGCTTAAGGATGCAGGGGAGTGATACTGTTAGTGCGATAGCTTCATGGTGTAATATAATGTGCAATATGTGTAATTTGTGGTTGTGATTTGCTACAATATGAGCTACTTTGTTTACTATTACTACTATGGAGGCAGTTATATGTGTGCAGCCTTTGAGTCCAAGACAAACTACCCCATGGGGACAATAAAGCGTATTGTATTGTATTGTATTGTATTGTATTGTATTGTATTGTATTGTAATCAGCGTTGGGCAAGTTACTCTGGGAATGTAATAAGTTACTTATTAAGTAAGACGTAAGTAAGTATAAGTTACAAAATACTGTACTTATTACTTGGTATCAAAATTAATTTATGTTGAAGTTATGTTACTCACTACACTACTATATTACTTAGTATAGTACTAAAATTACAGTAACACATTACGCCCAACACTGATTGTAATAAATTGATTTGATTTTAGCCGCATAGACAAACAGAATTAGCCAGTGAGTGATGCCATTCATGAATCTGAATAATCACAGTTTCCCTCAAGTAACATCTTAGCTTACTACATTTTCCAAGTAGCTTTGCCCATCACGGCATTTCACCGCAGATAACATCAACATCTACAGTGTTTCAAACAGCTGCTGGCGCTTTACAACTCTCAGACCCTCAAACCTGTCTTAACACTGGGTATCATCAGCACAAACACGCGTCGCGTACCTACTGTACCACACACACACACACACGCACACACACGCGCGCGCGCACGCAAACACACACACACACACACACACACACACACACCATTTATTTACACAGAAAAATATCCAAATTAAATACATACAAACACCTCAGGATTATTCTCTAAAATTAAAAGCTCTCTTTCATCTATAGTATGTACATTATAGGAGTGAGTCATCAATAGGCACTTTTCAACAAAAGTTATGTAACTTCTCCGCTCTCCTCGTGGCAGCAAGGGTGTGTCCACAGCACTGTCTAAACACGCAGGTGTCTCTCTGCAAGCACACACCTGTGCACATGCAGGAAATGAGACAGACAGACAGACACAGAGACACAGAGAGAAAACTTTGAGAATTGCTTCGTCTATCTATAGATCATTTTATTTTGTGGTCATAAGATTTTGAACTTAGATAAAGAACAGTGAGGCTGTTTACACTTTTTTTTATGCGTCTTGGGGGATCGGATCGTGGACATCTAAGTACGTCAGTTTACACCTGGCATTAGAATGTGTCTCCAAATGCGTCTCGTTGACCACTTGTGGTCAACTCTCCCGCTCTATATGCAAATAAACATGTAGGCTCTGTCATATACGGTAGTATAATCGCTTGCACATGTACTGTGTCATATACAGTGTTGGGCAAGTTACCGTCAAAATGTAATATACTACTTATTACTAGTTACTTTCATTTGGAAGTAATAAGTTACTTTACAATATTACTGTCTGTGTAGAGTAACTTGTTACTCATTACACTACTTTTGCATTACTTTCACCAAAATAACAGCAGTAGCAGAATGACATCGCCGCCCCGGGACCATCCCGAAAAAGACTTTCAACCGTTTTGAAGTCTGTGTGAATTGTCCAGAATTCTACGTTATCCTTTTCCTTTGTTATTGTCATCTATAGTGGTTGTTTGCATAAAAACACACAATTTGATGATTAGGAAATGATTGTATCTTTATTTATAATATGTGCTTTGATAAAAAAAAAAAAAAAAAATCAATTTGTAATTTGTGTTACTTGACAAAGTAACTGGTGTAATATTACTGAATTTATTACTTTTGTAATGTGTTACCCCCAACATTGGTCAACACGCAGATGTTGATGTGCTGCCTGAGGGTGAGTTATTAAAATAAGCTAAAGCTACTCAAGAGCCTCCATCACAATTATTTACAGGCTCCTAAATAATTTCCGTTTGCAAAGACCAAATGCTACGTTGTTTTTAACCTCATCTGTCACCGAGGACGTCCCTGCTGTCAAACACGTTTCTGGGAGCAGTCAGCACTCATCATTCAACTGTGGCAGGTCGCCATCGTAAAGTAGCCACCCCATTCTTAAAATACTTTCTATAGTGTAACCCATAGTATTTCTATTGTATAGTACTCAAGAGTCAGTAGCGCTGAAAATGCACAGATTTCCTTAATTAATTGCAGGCTAATTTGGAAGTGACACAAACGAAGAGGGTGTCAGTTGACTAGGTGGTCCTTGAATGTGTTCTGAGGCATCAGGACCCATTAGCGTTTACACTACAAAAGCTGTGATCAAAAAGACACAATCATTTCCAGACCACCTCGGCAAGTGGATTGAGTGATCGGATCACAATGGGTCTTGGTGGTCATTTACACTTGTATTTAGTGCTGTCCACTTGTGATGCTATCACCCAAGACACATTTTTTTTAAACCAAGTGCAACAACAGCCTCAGAAAGATAGAATCATCTGCACCACAGTAGGGATGGGCATCGAATTTCGAATTTTCGAATAATCATTGTTATTATCAAGGTCGACTTTTATTATTGAAAGTCGAAATTCGGGGGGGGGGGGGGGAAATGTATTATTTATTTGTTTTTTTTTAGTGAAATGTTGCATTGTCTCCCCTGATTCTAAGTATAGTCGAATCGCTTGGTTTGAGCAAGTAAAACAATTTTTATAAGCATTTTAAGCAAGGTTTATGGAAAAATGAATGGCGGATGAAATCCCATGAAGAGGGAGAGGGGGTGACTTTGGCACCCCTTTGGCACTCAGACCTGAGCCTACTAAATATTTAATGATTGTCAAAACTGTTTTTTATTTTCGAAAATGTCAATGTCATGTAACATGTTCTTTACTTCAGTGGTGCAATGCTTGTTTGAGCTAAAAATCCACAGCAGAAGCTTTTTCTATTAATTAATAAAGCCTTAGACTTAGAATCAGGGGAGACAATGCAACATTTCACTCACAATTTTTTTTTTTTTTTTTACATTTTAATTTTTAAAGTCGACTTTGGCCAGCGAATTTCGAATAGTGTTCTTGCTAGAAATGCCCATCCCTACACCACAGGAGCATGTCGTACCTCTCTGGCTCCGCGGTGCCTCTCCTCGGTCTCCATCACATTCAGTCAATGACCTGCACGGACTTGTGCGCCGCCGTGGTGGTGTCGTTGACAAAGAGCGCTTTGCTCATCCCCAGCTGTGGATCACAGTTTACAAAAGGAGGAGGCTCCGTTAGAGGGATGTCTCACACACACATTCCCGACAGACAGACACACCCTGGCTCCAAAAATGAAAGGTGTGTCAGCAGTTTAGAGGGGCTTCAGCAGTGTGAAAAACGTGACAAACGCAACATTTTCATGCTGTTAATTGACTGTATTTGCTCTTGTACGCTTTGAAGAAATGGTTAACACTTGTTTACTCTTTCCTTCGACCCTGTCTCCAACTCGTATCTCTACGACCTCTCTTCCATCCTCCTTAAACTGTGCCTCCCACAGCACAGCGAGTGTTGGAAACCAGTCTCCCGGGATTCCAATGTGAGTCTGTCTGTACTTTGTAACCGCTGGGTGGGGCAGGTTGGGGGGAGGGGGGCGGGGCATAGGGTGGAGCGGGCGTGTGTGTGCGACCCCGAGGAATAAAAACACAAAACGCCCTCATAGCTCAGCCAGCAAGGAACCGTGTGTGTGGTGCTCAACTTCAACCTGGCAATGTTAAGTGTGTGTGTGTGTGTGTGTGTGTGTGTGTGTGTGTGTGTGTGTGTGTGTGTGTGTGTGTGTGTGTGTGTAACGGCGTTGTGTTGATGGTAATTGCAGCAACCCATGTTAAGGGCTTGCCCAGGGGTGGATTCGAACTGTCGACCTTCGGCTTACAGGGCGGACACGCTAAGCATTGCACCAAGAGAGCTAGCTCCCTTGGCGGAGCTGATTAACATGCCTTTATACTGGGGGAGTGAGTTTAACCAACCTACTCGCAACCCACTCGGGACTCACATTAATTCGGTTGTGTGTGTTGTGTGTGTGTGTGTGTGTGTGTGTGTGTGTGGAGAGAGAGGAGAGGAGGACGACGACGACATACTTTTTTCAGAGGGCCTTGTAGACTCTTCTCGTTCCAGAAGCTGTACAGCAGCAGTGAGGCTGCTTTGCTGCCTTTGGGGAAAGATCTGAGACAGGAGAGCAGGTGGTCAGTGAGGGCCAGCACAGCACAGCACAACACAGCACAACACAACACAAGATAAGACGCATGGAGAACCAGAAAGCAATGGAGACAAACAGAACACAAGCTAGAAGAGGCAACATACGTTTTGAAGAAAATTATCACTATTTTCAAAGTTTTGACAAAGTTACTGAGTAGCCACGGCAGAAGTCTCTCTTTTTTCTTTTTCTTTTTACAGTACAAGAAATACTGTTGCACTATTGTATGTATTGTATGCTGTGTATGTATGTATGTATGTATGTATGTATGTATGTATGTATCTATCTATCTATCTATCTATCTATCTATCTATCTATGACATTACAGTGTCTATGGGGATAGACTGAAGATGTGTTTTGGATGAAGTTGCGATAAGTCTTACCCATTCTCACTGAGGTCTGCTACTGATGACACCAGTTGGTTGGTGAGGACCTTCTTGGTGACCTCAGCGTCGGCTGATATCAGAGTGCGTACCATGTTGCAGGCGCTCGATATCGTGTCGTCAGAGTTGCCCATCTCCTTTGTCCCCGAAGAGAGGAGGGTGGTGATGTCAGGGAGGATCTGCCGCGCTGGACCGGACACAGAAGAACACACATCGCTTTTTATATGGAATCTGAATTCTATAAGCTAAAAAATAAAATTTAATCAAGTTTTTCTGGGATTTCACCCCGTTTTCGCCCCAATTGTACTTGGCCAAGTCGCAAGCTGTCCCAGTCGTTGCTCCAGCAGCCCCTCTGCCGATCTGGGGAGAGTTGTAGACTAGCACCATGCTTCTTCTGATACATGTGCAGTCGCCAGCCGCTTCTTTTCACCTGACAGTGAGGAGTTTCACAGGCAGGATGTAGCACGTGGGAGGTGCCCCGACCGACCAGAGGCGGCGCCAGTACAGCAACCAGGATACAGACCCCTATTCCGGCCTCCCACCTGCACTACCCGTACGCCCTTATTCACTTTATGTAGCCCCGCCCACTTGACCCCTTGTGTCATGACTTCCTGTTCAAAACGCCGGCTGTTTTACCTGCTCAAACTAGTCTGACTCACCTGGTCAAACCTAGTTTGACTCACATATGAGTCAGACTAGGTTTATGAGTCACATGAAGTGTAGTCGCGCTGGCCAGCCTCCTCTCCCTTCCGTCTGAGGAGTCTGGCGCCGCAGGTCTCCATAGTGGGATTGCGATGGGCGGCGCTTAGCGGCAGTGCCCTTGGAAAATAGTTTCAAACAATCCAACTTGCCGTTTTCAGCGTGTAGCAACGAGCTAGCGTGTAGGTTTCTGCCGTTAGCTTGCTAGCTAGTTAGCGTTGTTGTTTTCACTGAGGCGGCGGCAGGGCACTATTTACAGACTGTCTCTTCTACATAAGGTGAATAGGCTCAAAGTAAAAGCATGGATATGTGGCTCTACTAGCAGTCAAGCCACAAACATCCATTATCAACATGTCATGCCTCTTCTTACCCATGGAGGTCTGCAGACTGCTGGTCCGCGACAGGTTGCCCAGCAGCGACATGGCGGTCTTCTGCAGGCTGCGGTTAGGAGACTGTATGAGAGGGGCCACGTCCTGCAGAGCCCCCAGCTTCTGAACCAAGATCTGACTCATGGCACTGGACCCCTGCAACACCAACCAGCCCACCACAGCAGAATCACATCACATGAGATACATCTTACACTTGTGTTGCCTTATAATGTGCATTTAGTGACGTTGACTAGGTCAGTGGTTCTCAACTGGTCTAGCCTCACGACCCACATTTTTCCTTAGTCATTTAAGTCATGACCTGATTCTGATTTTTATTTATGTATTTATTTAAAGCCTATATGCCTTTTAAACAAGTTTACAAAAATCTAAATTGAACTGTATGCAATATGAAATAAAAAGGCAGAATTTTCTTGTATTAAATACAAATACAGACTTATCTTGAACTACAGGTATGCTTAGATAAGTTAACCTGGTGATGCTCTTCTCTGAATGGTCTGTAGGTCTCTGGTTTGTGGTTGTGAGTCTGTGATCATCCTAGAGGTCACAATGGGTCATTGTATACAGTGATAGTCTCACTACAATGAAACGGCTATTCCGGGGACTCATGAATACAATTGGGCTCATTGAATCCACAAGAGTCTCAGCTTTCCAGTCATACTCAATTTATGCAATTCAAAGCCTTGTAGGGAGCCACCAGTTGAGAACCACTGGACTAGGTAACTTTCACAATATTTGTGCCTCAGTCTTTCTCTAGTCCAATCTCACAAAAGCAGTCCTCTCTGCGAGCTCATATAAATCCTGTTGATTTTGTCATTAATCCTACATGATGTTATTGAACGTATCCTCACCAGACCCTTGCCGGCGGTGAGGTTCTGCAGGGCCCCACAGGAGGCTTCCAGGGTGGCATCTTTCTGGGAAGATCCCAGCAGAGTCAGGTAGGTCTGCATCGATTTGGGGTGACACAACCACTTCACGCCTGATGGGGCGCTGTCTTCAGGCGAAGACACATCAAACGCGTACTGCGGAGAAGAGAGGAGAAGAAGGAGAGATGACATTCAATTAAATAGCCTTCTTAATTTAACCAACAAACAGGAGGGGGGGGGGGTCTGAGGTGATGCTCACCTCTTTCTGGACCTTGCTGCTCTTGGGGCTGAAGCAGCCGATGGTTTGGCTCTTCTTACCCCCAGGTTGGCCTTCTGTCGGGGGGTTGTACTTGGCGAAGCACTCAGGGGACTCTGTCTCCAGCTGGTAGGTCAGGTTGTGGAGGATACATGCACAGTTCTCCACAGACTGAGGAGAGGAGAGGTTAATAATTAGGGCTGGGTTAAAAAAATCGATTCTCCGATTTTTAATAGATTTTTATTTTAATCCTTTGATATCGATTCATATGTTCAAAGATAGATTTTTTTTTTTTTTTTTTAAATAAACATAGGCTATAATATTATAGGCTGTGTGCGCTAGATGAAACATAGTTTCAAGTTGACGTTTATTTATGTTTGTAGTTAACATAAATACTGTAGGCTACATAAATGGAAATGTTTGATCATTAATATCTACTTTTAGAAATTATATAGGCTGAAATCAAATCACTGTGTGCATAATTGTGAAAGTGTCTTTATTAACAGATGAAAAGGCTGTTATTTACCCTTTGTCACCACCTGGTGGGTAAATATATGTGTAACTAAAACCATTAAAATTGACAACCGGTCCGCAACTTTTTTTCCCATGTATTTACCGGTTCTTGGCGCAAAAAAGGTTGGGAACCCCTGTGTTACATAACTGGAACAGTCATGTAATTCAGGTTACAGCTAAAAAAAACATCTATGGTATCACTAACCAAATCGATATTGAAATTAATCGAATCGGAATCGAATCGGGATTAATCGATTCGGAACCTTGTAAATCAGAATCGAATCGATTCTTGAAATTTGAACCAATACCCAGCCCTATTAATAATGAAACTATTATACACACTATTTATCCATAAAATATACAGTATTAAGGACACAAACAAACAGCCACAAAGGTGGTAGATTGAAAGTAATTTCTCTTCCGAGTTCCTTCTAAATTGCACCTTACAGGATTCCCATGGTCACACTCATAATCACATAATCACACCGAATAAACAAGCACAGTGTGTTTATCTAACAGCCAACGGACTTCTCAAGAAACACTTTTACACGCCAACGAGTCTGATCACACACGAATGCAAAAACACAAAAGGACTGCAAAGCAAATATGACCCACCCACTGCACAGCCAGTGTGGAAGCAAATCACAAGCAAGCAACCGTTTTCAAATGGTGAAAACATCAAGACGAAACGTGCGAGTCAGAATGACAGAAGAAGATGACAGATGAGCACTACGATCAACTCAGCATCACTAAAAGCATTCCAGCTTGAAATGGACCTGGATAAAAGGTGACGTGAGAAGAGAGAGGGATGGAGCGAGGGAGATGGAGAGAAAAACAGAAAAGGTGTTTTGTTTGTGCATGTGTGAGAGAGAGAGACAGAACGAGAGGGTGCGAGAGAGAGAGAGAGAGCACAGCAACTGTCCTCTATTTTACAACCAAAGGGATTCCAGTCTAAATGTACCTAGACCATTCTTCGACTAATAGCTACTACTCGGAGTTTATGGGACACACACAAATGTGACAGTTTTACATTCTCTCTCCTCCTCTCTCACACGCGCCACAAACATACACATCGCTGAAGATTCCACACTAAATGGTGTGCTATTGTCATAAAAGACGCTCAGTTTCACCTACGCAGACTAGAGTTGGGTCAATTTTGGCTTTTGCTGGTCTGGTCTGGTCCACACTGTAACGAGCTTAAAGTCGAACTGAATCCATTCGTCGCGTGCGTTGACTGAAAACATAACTTGTCTGAGATCACAGGTTGAGAGGCGGGTCATAGTAGTATGTCGATGATTTTATTTGACAATTCTGGGGACTGGATTGGGCTTTGGCCAATCCTCGGTAAGAGCCTGCTGACGCGAGGTGAGTGGAGCTCAGCGACCCGCAGGCAGCCAGCTGCCTTCGTGTTGCCGAGCGGAGAGTGCAGCACGTCGGCCTGGAATCTCAGAGGTGCGACCCCTGACAACCAAGCTCTCTGTGAGGCAGCGAGGCGTGCGCCATTATCGCCATTGCATTCAATAATATTCCTGGAATGCGACTTTTAACGAGCCAGTTACATTTCTTTGCATTCTTAGACATTACCGTTGGATTTAGTTTGCATAATTGGTCAAGTTAGTAGTTAGGTTATGGGCTAGAAATTCTGCCAGATGACAGGCACTAGGCGCCATTTTCCCCTTTATTTGGAAGAGAAAATGATCCTGAAATGAAGATTTGATTGACAGCTGCCATGTCGTGATATGATTGGTTGAAATGGGGTAGAAATTTGATAGTACTAGGTGACGTCAGCAAACTGTAGATTATTGTTATGAATGAAATCTTGAAAAATGAACTTTTGATGTGAAAAAGTGTGAAAAACTAAAAAAATTAGATTTTTGTGATTTTTTTTGGCATACATTATTAAATAGGTGCACTGCATACCCAGGTATTTGAACTAAAACAAAAGAAAAGTCATTTTTGGGTTCAGCTCGACTTTAAACTGGCCCTCGGCATTTGGGGCGGGAGGCGGGGCGTTGAGCAGCGCTGCAGACATCAAGTGCGGTTGTGGCCAATATATCAAGCGTGTAGTGGAGCTATGCGGCAGGCCTGCCGTGAACTGTGAAAAACTTCCACGTGTTCCTGCAAAATGTACTGTTGGGGTGCGACACCGTCAGCAAATTAAGTCATTTGATATGAACCGCCGATACATGATGTTGTTATGCGATGACGTTCATGTAGGTGTGCTATTGGTCCAGCGTGAATGTCACTCATAGTAGGCGGGTGTAGAATGTTTGAGCCGTCATGATTGGGTGACCGTGTTAGAGAGGGCGAGCTGTGATGTCATTCACCCTTTGACAAACGAGGAAGTATAAAGACGTTGAAGAGAAATGTTTGGTGACTCACACGTGGTTGATGGAGTAGCAGTGAGGAGCTGGAGGGAATGCTTTCCTTGTCGGACTTAATACTTTTGCCCCTTGATAGAACTATGAATGGAACTAACACACCAGAGGGGCGGACGGCGCAGAGGCTCCGCAAATCCACCCAGAGAGTGTGGGGCCACGCAAACTACCACAGCTAATTGATATGCTATCCACCCTCCTTTGCACAACACACAGCAATGCTAACGTTGTTCATGACAGTTCAAACAAGTAAATGCATGTTTTCAATTAATAGTTATAGACTCGACAGACTCGAGATCTGTTGGCTGAAGCTAGTGAGAGCTTAAATGTTAAACGCTAAATTCATAATTGTGATAGTCAAATACATTCCAGACCTGGAGTTCTAACAGTACCTAGTCTGTCTTTCCAAAAAAGAGTCCATACCCTGGGCACTTAGCACTTAGCACACACAGTATACAGGATACCAGCTGAAACTGCCCGCAGTGTGTATCTGCTCGTACGTGTGTGTTAGTTCAACACGTTCTCACTCCGACCACGTAGCATATTGACGCTTTGTCCCGTCCCTTATGCGCCACTTGTTACTAACATGGTACCCTTGAGCGACCCATGAAACGACTTGGGCTTTCCGACTAAACTCAATGCAAACCCATAGAAGTCAACTTTGACGCTTATGGCAACTGCTCCCCCATCAGCCTAACTGCTCGCCCATTAGTCAACTGCTCACCATTAGCGTCTGGGGGGAGGTTAGGTTTAGGCGTGGGAGGTGGGAGAGGTTAGGTTTAGGGTCTGGGGGAGGTTAGGTTTAGGCATGGGGTGGGAGAGGTTAGGGTTAGGGTCTGGGAGAGGTTAGGTTTAGGCATGGGGTGGGAGAGGTTAGGTTTAGGGTTAGGGTCTGGGAGAGGTTAGCTCCTCCAGACCCTAATGGGCGAGCAGTTGACTAATGGTGGAGCAGTTAGGCTAATAGGGGAGCAGTTGCCATAAGCGTCAAAGATGACTTCCATGGGTTTGCATTGAGTTTAGTCGGAAAGCCCAAGTCGTTTCATGGGTCGCTCAAGGGTACCATGTTAGTAACAAGCGACGCACAAGGGACAGGACAAAGCGTCAATATGCGACGCGCTCAGAGTGAGAACGGGTTGGTTAGTTAGTGTGTGTCTTTGTGTACACGTGCATTCAGGTGTGTGTGCGTGTGCTTAAGGATATTTGGAGTAAAGGCTGCCAGATATTACAGCAGGGAAACCAGAAGGAACACATTCTCTGAGTCACATCACATCAGCTGCACTCAGCAACACACAGAGCCAGTAGCTACGAGTTACCAGAGTGTGTCAAGTCAACAAGTGAATCCAATCCTAGCTGCTGTTTGACTGGTGTGTTTACAACAACGTTTGCCGGACCATGTGGAGAAGAATGTTGTGGGTCTGGTTGGAGGATTCACACGAGAATGTAGGAAAGGAAACCGTGACGTTAGAGTGAGGCTGGTTTTACGTTGCAGATGGAGTCATTGAAAAATACCGGCTTGGTTAACAGACATCTCAGAGAAGCAGTTACTGCTTTAAATTTTCTATTTCTAAGTAAGTAAGTTATCCTTTATTTATCCCCATGGGGAAATTCATCCTCTGCATTTGACCCATCCTCTACTAGGAACCTTCCTAGAACTAGGAGCAGTGGGCAGCCGCAGTGCAGCGCCCGGGGACCAACTCCAGTTCTTTTTGCCATTGCCTTGGTCAGGGGCACTGACAGGAGTCTTAACCCTAACATACATGTCTTTGATGGTGGGAGGAAACCGGAGCACCCGGAGAAAACCCACACGAACACGGGGAGAACATGCAAACTCCACACAGAAAGGACCTGGGACGGACCGGGGTTCAAACCTGGGACCTTCTTGCTGTAAGGCAACAGTGCTAACCACTGAGCCACCGTGCCGTCCAAATTTCAAACCTCCAAACTGTCCAGTAGCGGTATATTAGCACTGCAGTAATGCCAAATTCTCTCTTTCACCCTCAGCAGATGGCATACATTTGACTGGTGGTGGATATGTGGACCTTGTGTAGTTCAGCTGACTTGAATGAACAAGAATATGAGTGATGATTGTTTATCAGTATTCTGGGAAAACAATGGGCGTAGGTGCCGAGATAATAATCAGTCTCACCTACTGATTGTAAGGTAGTGTGAAGTGCAGAGGACTTAAATATGGCCGTCCTGCAGCCATAATGACACGTTGTGAGAAAGGACGCGCGTCCAGACAGACCGTTACCTTGTCGTCGGGATTGTCCTCGGCCACACAGGACTGGATGTAACTCATGAGGGAGTCGATGAGACCGCGACAGTCTTTCATCGCCTGCCTCTCCTTCTGCTGGGCACAGCTCAGGTTCCTAAAACACATGTCGATCTGTTCACTTCTGTTTCACATGGAAACAATAACTTGCTGAAAATATAACATTATCACACATGCATCCATACATTGTCACACACACACACACACACACACACACACACACACACACACACACACACACACACACCTCCCCCCCCCCCCCCCGCCCCACCACTGAGAATTTTCCAAAATGCGGGGTGGCAGGGTCAGGCTCCCTGCATTTCAGAAATCCTCCCCCCACCCCCCTTTTAGCCAATTGGCATGAACACAAACACACACCTTTACACACACCAGGGTAGGAAATTAGCGGGGGCTCGGGGCAAAATGCCCCTAAAAAAATGCCCCCATAAAATAAAGAGTTTAATACTTTCTGTATTTTAACATTATTCTGTATTTGCAAAGTGTGACTCGAAAATGGCCAGTTAGGCATCCGTACAACCCCCGCCCCTCCTCCTACTAGTGTTATTTACCTCAGTGACAGGCAGCACAAGCTAGCTGGCCAGTTAGTTCACTCATGTTTTTGCCAAGTACATTAATAACATGCCAGACAATCAACAGTGTTGTTGAGAGAGGAAATAAGAATTTTAACTGTGATTGTTTATGAACTTTTACTAATAAAATATGCTTGGATAAAAGTAATTGGTTGGTCCGTCATGCTACATAGGTGCAACTAAAGTATTTCCCAACATTTGATCAAATTGCCCTGGAAATGATCCAAAATACCCCCAAAATATATTTCACAAGGGCAGAAATAGCCCTAGTTTAAAAAAGTTAATTTCCTACCCTGACACACACACACACACACACACACACACACACACACACACACACACACACACACACACACACACACACGACCTCCATGCCAAATGTCAGCCTCCTAGTGTGAAAACTGTGGCTGCCAAAGGGTGGGGACATTTCCGTGGACCGACCGACCACCGACTGCTGGTTTGTAGCTGCTGGTCGCAGCTACAAACAGCGAGACAGGACAATCAACGCCCGCCTTTGACATGGCCGCACAGCAATGTCCCACACTGCACAAACGCCACCGCCGTTTCCCGTGATGAGGTCCTCACTCACCGTAGGCATCCTGTGGCGCTGTAGAAGACGTCGGGGTGGATGTTGTTGTTGGCGCTGTTGTCTGACCAGCAGGTGAACGGCACCACCACGTTCTCCGTCAGCATGGGCAGAGCCGTCATGATCATCTCCTCCTTCAGCTCGTCGGCTGACGACAGGTTCCACAGAAGGCCTGCACACAGAGAAGATGTCTGTGTGTGTGTGTTTTTCTGTGCCTGCACACAGAGAAGGTGTCTATGTGTGTGTGTGTGTGTGTGTTTTTCTGTGCCTGCACACAGAGAAGGTGTCTGTGTGTGTGTGTGTGTGTGTGTTTCTGTGCCTGCACACAGAGAAGGTGTCTGTGTGTGTGTGTGTGTGTGTGTGTGTGTGTTTTTCTGTGCCTGCACACAGAGAAGGTGTCTGTGTGTGTGTGTGTGTGTGTGTTTCTGTGCCTGCACACAGAGAAGGTGTCTGTGTGTGTGTGTGTTTCTGTGCCTGCACACAGAGAAGGTGTCTGTGTGTGTGTGTGTGTGTGTGTGTGTTTCTGTGCCTGCACACAGAGAAGGTGTCTGTGTGTGTGTGTGTGTTTTTCTGTGCCTGCACACAGAGAAGGTGTCTGTGTGTGTGTGTGTGTTTTTCTGTGCCTGCACACAGAGAAGGTGTCTGTGTGTGTGTGTGTGTGTGTGTGTGTTTCTGTGCCTGCACACAGAGAAGGTGTCTGTGTGTGTGTGTGTGTTTTTCTGTGCCTGCACACAGAGAAGGTGTCTGTGTGTGTGTGTGTGTTTTTCTGTGCCTGCACACAGAGAAGGTGTCTGTGTGTGTGTGTTTTTCTGTGCCTGCACACAGAGAAGGTGTCTGTGTGTGTGTGTTTTTCTGTGCCTGCACACAGAGAAGGTGTCTGTGTGTGTGTGTTTTTCTGTGCCTGCACACAGAGAAGGTGTCTGTGTGTGTGTGTGTGTGTGTGTGTGTTTTTCTGTGCCTGCACACAGAGAAGATGTCTGTGTGTGTGTGTTTTTCTGTGCCTGCACACAGAGAAGATGTCTGTGTGTGTGTGTGTGTGTGTGTGTTTTTCTGTGCCTGCACAGAGAAGGTGTCTGTGTGTGTGTGTGTGTGTTTTTCTGTGCCTGCACACAGAGAAGGTGTCTGTGTGTGTGTGTGTGTGTTTTTCTGTGCCTGCACAGAGAAGGTGTCTGTGTGTGTGTGTGTGTTTTTCTGTGCCTGCACACAGAGAAGGTGTCTGTGTGTGTGTGTGTGTGTTTTTCTGTGCCTGCACACAGAGAAGGTGTCTGTGTGTGTGTGTGTGTGTGTGTTTTTCTGTGCCTGCACACAGAGAAGATGTCTGTGTGTGTGTGTGTGTGTGTTTTTCTGTGCCTGCACACAGAGAAGGTGTCTGTGTGTGTGTGTGTGTGTGTTTTTCTGTGCCTGCACACAGAGAAGGTGTCTGTGTGTGTGTGTGTGTGTGTGTTTTTCTGTGCCTGCACACAGAGAAGGTGTCTGTGTGTGTGTGTGTGTGTGTGTGTGTTTCTGTGCCTGCACACAGAGAAGGTGTCTGTGTGTGTGTGTTTTTCTGTCTTTGTGTAACAGTATGTGCGTGTTTGTTTGTTTGCAGGCATAGATACTATAGTTCCCAAAGGGTAGTTGAGCTCCTGACCCTTATTGAAATTCTTCATTAAAGGGACAGCTCACCCTAAAATCCAAAATACATATTTTTCCTCTCACCTGCAGTGCTATTTATCCATCTATATCATTTTGGGATAGTTGCCTGAGTTTTGGAGATATCAGCTGCAGAGATGTCTGCCTTCTCTTGAATACAACGGAACTGGATGGCACTCGGCTTGTGGTGCTCGAAGCACCAAAAAAATACATTTGAAAAACTCAACAGCATTGTCTCTTTCCAGAAATCATTGAGTTGAGTTGAGTTGAGTTGAGAAAACTTTATTTATCCCCGGGGGGCTAAATAAAAGTTTGTGAGCAGTTTCATGTAGGAACTATTTTCTTTTGCAGTCTCATGTAGGAACTAGCTAGCAGTTAGCGGCTGTAGTTCGGTGAAAAGAAAATAGTTCCTCCATGAAACTGCTCATAACGAGGTCTGTGGATTATCTTGAGTAACGGGGTCATGATTTCTGGAAAGAGACATTGCTGTTGAGTTTATCAAATGTATTTCTTTGGCACTTTGAACACCGCAAGCCGAGTGCCATCCAGTTCCATTGTATAGGAGAGAAGGCAGAAACTCTGCGGCCGATATCTCCAAAACTCAGGCAAGTAACACAAAACAATATAGATGGATAAATAGCCCTACAGGTGAGAGGGAATATATGTATTTTGGATTTTAGGGTGAGCTGTTCCTTTAAAAAAGTTTGAGATTCTTTAATGATCTCCATAGGAAAACCATCCATTCATGTCCCCCCAAAATGTGGATTGTCCTCATCTTGTCCGTACCTGTGATCTGCTTCTGGGTCTCAGTGGACTCGGTCTCCTTCAGTAGTTGCAGGGCCTTAGCTATGCCGCCACAATGCTGAACCTCCAGCTTGTTGGCCTGGTCCCTGAACACCAGGTTCCTCAGGGCAGCAGAGGCGCTCTGGCACACGGCCGGGTTGGGGCTCCGCAGCAGGGTCACCAGGGGAGCGATACCCCCCAGTCTGAGAACCTGGGACAGAGAAAGAGAGAGGGACTACCAAGTAAACACCAGCAAAAGACAATTGTGAAAGGTGTGCAAATAGATTTGCTCTTCTCTGCTATATGGCGATGAAAACACAGCACAAGGAATCTAATATAATACTTAGAAAGAGAACGAGCAATCAGGGTCTCCCCGGCACAGGGTAACGCAAGCCTGGTGGCCCACTGGGCCAAAGTTGGCCCCCTCTATCTGGGATTTATTTGATTTTATTTTATTTTATTTTAGCCTATCGAAACTGTGTCATAGCTTTTTTAAATTCTCAATTCCATGATTCTGTTATCACAGAAACTATGCTGCCATCAGTGTGTCGCTGGCCCGCGTCAGGCCTCCACCACAAAAGACACTTGGCCCGAGGCCCGAGATACTTGCCACCGGGCCCAACAACTTTTCTGGGGGAAACCCTGAGCAATCAAGCCTGACAGTCCATGATAAACACATATACGCCTCCCATTCCCTCAGGGAAAACTATACCAGGCTGTTGCCAGCATTACTAAACAAGAAAATACCCACAGATGTGAAAATAGGGGTTGTCGATACATGAAAACATGAACAAGTGTGTGTGTGTGTGTGAGTGTGAGTGTGAGTGTGAGTGTGTGTGTGTGTTTGTGTTTGTGCGTTAGTCTCACTGGCCAGCCTCCTCTCCCTTCCGTCCGAGGAGTCTGGCGCCGCAGGTCTCCATAGTGGGATTGCGATGGGCGGCGCTTAGCGGCAGTGCCCTTGGAAAATAGTTTCAAACAATCCAACTTGCCGTTTTCAGCATGTAGCAACGAGCTAGCGTGTAGGTTTCTGCCGTTAGCTTGCTAGCTAGTTAGCGTTGTTGTTTTCACTGAGGCGGCAGGGCACTATTTACAGCGACACACAGGGAGGAGGGAGCGGAAGCCGCTCAGATTGACATGGTCGGAGCCAATGACAGAGTTTGTAATAAGCCGGGGAGCGGACATCCGGCTGCCACCGAAACAGTCGCTCCAATCGGAGAGCAGAGTAGAGCAGAGGAGGGTTTATCCCAGTTATGGAGACCTGCGGCGCCAGACTCCTCGGACGGAACGGAGAGGAGGCTGGCCAGCGAGACTATTTGTGCGTGTGTGCGTGCGCGCTGACCTCCTGTTTGGGGCGCTCCTCCTTGAAGGTGGAGTGTTGGATGAAGGAGGCTCCGCACTGCTGGTAGTTTTCCTCGGGGTGAGACAGGAACTCCACGGCCTCCTTCAGGGTCAGATCTGACGTACTCAGCGCTCCGTCCACCCTGCAGGAAGGAGACACGAGGGAGGGGAGAGAGGGTTCATGTGGAGCTTAAAAAAGGGTTTCACGTGATAATCTGTGAGGCTCAGTAAACAACATGAATTTAATTTAATCTAGAAAATATTGTTTCAAAATGCATTTTAAAAGGTACTGTAAGAATTGTAAAGCAAGTTTACATGTATTAAGCCTTTTCTATTGCCAATGTGTGAATGGGATGTAACGTAAACCATTAGACCTTCTCCGACTTTCTCCATTGCCTATAACAGCCTGTGGGCTGACTTCTACAGTATGTGAAGGACTAATATGCTCAGGTTTTTGCTTGCTAACGGAGACAAATTGCTATCTAGCTAATGCCTCCCACACACTAGAGGATAAAATGCCCGATTTAATGCCCGATTCCCCTCGGGGGGGCGTGGCCCGATTCGAGGCTAGTCTCAACCGATTTTTTGTCAAAATAATTGTCAAGTGTCTGGTGTCAATAAATTATTGATTGAATCGGAGCCTGCCCGATCTCGAATCGGGCATATCAAACATGTTTGATATTTACGATGGCTGTCTCCCGACGGAACCCGCAATAGCCAATGAGAGCAAGCAGACCGGGACTCGTCGACGCGTCATACCCAGATGTTAATGCAGCGCTCACAACAAACGAGCAACAGCCATGGCAACAGCAGAGCCATGTAGCTCCTCTCCCCAGCATCCTCACAGCAGCTTAAAACAGGGTGGACAGCGGCGGAGGGCTCTCCAAACATGCGCCGAGCGGAGCGGCCCGCCCCAAGGGAGCGGACATGCTGCAATATGAGCTCTCAGACAGGACGTTGTTTTAGCTTATTTTGCGAGGGTGTCCGCCCGCTTGTAGCGGACCCGCCGCTCGGCGCATGTTTGGAGAGCCATCCGCCGTTGTCTGTGGGAAAAAATTGCGGTTCTGTGGGATATAAACAGCCTACAGTCTAGTTGCTGGAATCGCTGTGAGTCGGTACTTCAAACGGCTGGTGTGTGGTCTCGCAGTCTGGCCGAATCGTCTAGTGTGTGTGTTCAGGCGATTTTAATGTTAAAATCTGATGAAATTGTCCTCATGTCTGTGGTCTCTCATGTTTTTAAAATCGGTTAAGATTTGAAAATCCTCTAGTGTGTAGGCAGCATAACATAGATTAGCTAGCCAATTTACCAGCCACAGGAGTCTGGATGAATTAACTGATTTTGTGGATAACGTCCGCTAATTCAACCAGAATCTCAGGGCTGATCTAGCTGGTAAATTGCGTAAATTGGTCAAATGCGAGTTAACAGGCTGTTACCCTAACGGGGTAACTGTAACAATCGTACACATAGTAAGTAAGAATCTTACACATAGTACCTTTAAAAAGAAGCAACATGTGAAGACAGTGGATAAAGTGGACTCACGCTGATTGCAACTCTGTCTTGGAGGTTTTGGTGACAGAGATCTTGTTGTCGTTTTGGGACTGGACCGAGGCGGGCCGTGTGAAGCGCGTCTGGCTGCTGGTCATGTTAGCGTTGCTGTTGGTCATCGTCATGGAGACCATGCTCTGCCTGCTGGCTCGGTTCTGACTCTGAAGGGTCTGCTGGCCCTGGAAAGGCGGCGCGCTCTGGAGAGTCGGCGCGCTCTGGAGAGTCGGCGCGCTCTGGAGAGTCGGTGCGCTCTGGAGAGTCGGTGCGCTCTGGAGAGTCGGCGGTTTGGATCTCTGAAAAAAAAAAAAAGAGTTCCAAATGTTAACATGGTACCACAGAACACTTGCAAAGCTTATCATTAGGGATGGGAATTAAGAACCAGAACCGTTTAGAACCGGTTCCAAATTGTCCAATTACTCGGAATCCTATGCCCTCGAGGTTATCAATTATTTTTATCGATGCCGGCATGTTTTTCTGACAATTGCGCATTGCAAAAACGCACGCGTCATGATGTCAAAGAATCGGACCGATAAGCAAAATCGATGAATGGCATTGGTATCAATAAAATCGGATCAATTCCCATCCATAACTTATGATTAAACAAATATATATTGTGCGATATAATACATCCATTTAAAGTTGGTAAATTCACTTGAAAACATAGATTCTATATGAAAAGGTGTAGGTGCTGCCTTCAATAACATTCAGTAAAGTTGACAGGTGATCACCATGACGGGGGCGGGTGCAGCGACAGCGACAGGAGAGAGCGGGGGAGGAGCCAACATGGGGTCACTGCGGCTGGGCTTCAGCCCATTGGTGGAGGTGAAGCGCTGATCCCATTGGCTGGAGGTGCTGACATTTCTTCTCCCCATGGTTTTAGTGGACTGAGAACGAGTCTTCTGAACGCTCGTCTGCAGAGGAAGAGTCACAGAGAGGAGGAGCTTACTCACACAATCAATACACACACACGGCCATTCAAGGTGTCCCAGAGGACCAGAGAGGTTTTCAAGCTCTGCCCCTGTGGGGCAGCGTTGCCAGATTTGGTGGTTTTCTGCCAATTGGGCTGTTTTGGGTTGCATTGTGCGGGGGGGGGGGGGGGGGGGGGGGGGGGGTAAATGGGCTGGGGCGGTGGGTGGATATAGAGTCGCTTGTTTCCATACACCTGGGGGTGTATGGGGACTTGGACTTGAGACTTGGACTTGAGTCGCACTTAAGTCACACACACACAGTGACTTGAGACTTGACTTGAGACTTGTCCTCAAAGACTTGAGACTTGACTTGGACTTGAGATTTGAGACTTGTGAACAATCTTTATTTTTGTGTGTATTAACATTAAGGAAAAGTCTACTAATAATAATGTCATTTAATCAATGCTGATATGGTATGCTAATAGATAAAGGAGTGAGGATAATACAGTAGCTACATGCTTTGAATCTCTTAGTTTGAGCTATGCAGTGTTCTAAGCAGACAGGATGGCATCCAGCAGAGACTTGAGACTTGACTTGGACTCTAGCTCTAAGACTAAAAAATGACTTGTGAGCATCTCTGGAAACCATCAGCTGTATCTGGCAACAAAGCCTGAGGGCGCACTATTTAACCACTGTATAAAACGGATTCTAGCTTAACGTATAGACTGATCTCACACACCACGCACCCGATGTTTAGGACTGTTTGCATAATAACACTGTCTCTCACACACATCTTATTCAGACTAGGCTGGAAATAAAGACATTCATCTCTCTAATCTTTCAATGACTGACCTTTGAGTGCGGAAAAACACTGGCTTAGCTGTACTATTGACAACATGACAAAACCCAACGAGGAGACCAGAACCTCGAGACACACCTCGAGACTTGTCTGGACCGATAATCCAGGTCAGAGAGAAAGCCAACATGGTAACCAACTCTCTCTCATAGAAAAGCCCCTGTAAACCAAGACAGAGGAATTCCAATCTGACACAAAAGCCTGCGAGGACTACCTGCCCCCCCCCCCCCCCCCCCCCCCCTACCTTCCTTCTTCTTCTCTGTTTATGTCATTGGCAGAAGCATGTGCCGTCCAATCAAACGGCCTCGCCCCGAACCCAGGTAACATGAGATGTGCCATCTGAGACGAGCTCTCACTCTGTCATGCAGTGAGAGATGATTCCAGTTTGGAGCTGGAGGAGTTTCTCACACACAGGAGCTCTCTGGGGTGTGCTGCTGGAACAAGTCGGAGGACTGCACCCGTTAAACCTGTCTGGGCTATATCCTGAAGTCGCTAACCACCTTAACCTCATATAAACATTAGTGTTATGTATTCACACTTTCTCTTTTGTAGCACTATCTATTGTGTGTGTTTGTGTTGTGTGTGTGTGTGTGTGTGTGTGTGTGTGTGTGTGTGTGTTTGTGTGTGTGTGACTGTGTGTGTGTGTACATAGCAAACACCCTTCAAGAACTCTTGCACATAAACCATATAGCTGGGCACAGCCTGGGTGGAAGGCTTGATAATCCTCTACTGACAGTCACTCACAGAACTCAGTCTCCTCCTGTACTGTATTGGCCGGTTTGAAAATACACAAGCGGTTGAAACGGTATTCAAATCAAAACTAGCAGAATCAAAACATTTCCCATTGGTCTTAGTTTCAACACTGAAGGAGGAAGTGTGTGAAAAAGAAAGAACCGTTTTTCTCTTTCACTTCGTCACCCAAACAGCAAAAACACCACAGAG
>NC_139629.1:49597024-49659524 GCF_964638095.1 Poromitra crassiceps | reverse complement strand
CGATTTTCCTTTTGATTGAAACGAAAATGGATAAAGAAATGTGTAGTAAGCACATCAAATAAATTACAGCCATAGCCCATAAAAAGGAATTTGCTCATATAGAGTAGGCCTGGTAGCATTCGAATACTGATTTGGAAATCGATTACCAACGGATTGAGCTTCGACGCATTTGGGTCAGCCCGAGTGTTTTTGCATATTTTAGTCAGAAGCATCAAACACCAATTTGCGTTGAGGCAAGAGACACCAGATCAACCTATAGGCAAAGTGAAGAATGGTCCATGAGGGGGAAGGTGCTGTGGCCACACCATAAGCACAGCTAGTATAATCACGTGTTATGATCGTTATGACAACACCATAAGCACAGCGAGTATAATCACGTGTTATGATCGTTATGACAACAATCACAACGAGCAATTAACGGGTCGGCCCGTTTGGCTGCGAGCAACGCATTCCACGCCGCCGCAGTCTTGTGAGCAGAGTGAGCTTTTCCTGTTTGTGTCTGTCTGCAGATCTGCACAAGATGTGTTTCAGAGATCGTTTCAGGAGAGGAAACGTTACCGTTTTGCTGAAGCTCGTCGACAGTTTGGAGTTGCTGCTGCGGCTGAAGGTGCCATTCGCTTTGGACGGAGCAAACTTGAAGGAGCCAAACTCGGCAAACACCGACAAATTCTGCGGCACCGTACCTGTTGGAAAGAGGAGGGACAGGTGAGCGGTGCTGAAATAAGAGTAGAGAGAAGAAGAGACGGACGTAGTAAATAAAGAGGACAACTTTCATCCTCAAGATTTACCATCTAATCTATCAATCCATAAAGTACAGATGACTAGTAGTGACAACAATAAACAAAGTTGTAACACACCCATCATGGCCCGTTGTTGTCATGGTGATTATCACAGATAGATAAGGCCTCCATTGTACATGGCTTTGATCAAACACTTCTTCATGTGGCCTTTAGTTTCCACCACATTGATCAAAACATTATAGATCATCGTCCGCCTCACTAAATGTTTGACTTGTGATTTTTTGCAGTGTAGAATGTGTGTATGTCCTCTTACACAAAAACATGTTTGTCACATATCATATGGTGGGAGCGCATGGTGGGAGGATCATCACGCCATTCTCAGCAGTTTTCCCTCCCCCAACAGGCACCCCAACCGACCAGAGGAGGCACTAGTGCAGCAACCAGGAGGACACATACCCTTTAATCTAGCTTCCCACCCGCAGACACGGCCAATTGTGCCTGTGTAGACTCCCTACCAAGCCAGAGGTAACGCGGGGGCTCGAACCTGCAACCCTCGTGTTGGTAGGCAGGGAATCTACGACTCGCTGTACTACCCCGGACACCCTGACGAGCTTCCTTATGTGTTATAGCCTAGTTCAGAGCTGTGTATGTAGAAGAGTCGCGACATCTCCATTCACTTCAATGCACCAGTTTTTTTACTCTCAAGAGTTCCAGGAAGTAAGGTCCTGGATTAAGCAGCGCTGTGGAGTTTGCAGCAAAATGGACAGTTTGTGTTTGTGTTTGTGTTGTTGTTGTTGTTTTTTTTATCAAATTGTACATTATCAGTCAGCTTTATTTTAGCATTCAAAAGTAGCGCGAGACCCCTTCCTGGCTGTTCATTTTCTAATGAGTCAAGCATTTTGGTCCTCCGCTGACGCCCCTCTCTCTCTAGTCTAGAAGACACTAGCCTAGTTGTTACAAATACGCATCTGTCAGCCAATCACACAGTGGGACAGACATGACATCGCACGTCGCTCAGTAAATCCAGGCCCAGGTCGTCTGTGTGCATCAGCAGCACGTCTGTCTGCCTTTTGGGGGGATGACTCATCATGAGAACACAACGCTGACTGGATTATGGGATTATGGTTGTCATAGCAACAGAGAAATGATCAACTGTAACGGCTGTGTGACTTCTACAGTGTAATCATAACAATGAAGTCGTCAGCAGCAGCACTCACAAATAAGTGTCTAACACTTCTTAATGACACACATCCTCTGTGTTCCAGCCCTACTGAAGCATTGGCCTCTACAGATCATCCAAACAGGCATAAGAGAATAAACAGTATCCATCAGAGGAGATATAGCACATTATGTCATTTGCAACAAGCAAATATTGACCGATTGATTGACACACTAACAATAACAAATAGAATGAATGCATGTGTGTGTGTCTCAGGTTAGGAAATGAGCGGGGGCTTGGGGGCAAAATGCCCCTAAAAAAATCTAGAATTGCCCTTGGAACTGGGGTGACGGGGGCTTTTAAATGCCCCCATAAAATAAAGAGTTTAATACTTTCTGTATTTTAACATTATTCTGTATTTGCAAAGCGTGACTCGAAAATGGCCAGCTAGGCATCCGTACAACCCTCGACCCCTCCTCCTACTAGCGTTATTGACCTCAGGGACAGGCAGCACAAGCTAGCTGGCCAGCTAGTTCACTCATGTTTTTGTACATTAATAACATGCCAGACAATGAACAGTGTTGTTGAGATAGGAAATGGGGATCTTCAACTGTGATTGTTTATGAACTTTTAGAAATAAAATATACTTGGATCAGAGTCATTGATTGGTCCCTCATGCTACATAGGTGCAACTAAAGTATCTCCCAACATTTCATCAAAATGCCCCAGAAATATATTTCACAGGGGCAAAAATAGCCCTTGTTCAAAAAAGTTAATTTCCTACCCTGCTGCGTCTACAGCTCTAACCTCATCATGTGTAGTAGAATCTCCATAAAAAACATAGCCTACAATTGCATCCTATGTATGTACTGTAGCCTATATGAACAAACATCCTCAATGAGACAATAGCCTATTCATCCAGAAGAAGCAAGAAAAATAGTAATCCTAAAAAAAGTATACCGTAATTAGGAAAATAATATATCAAATTCTGATTACAACAGCCAGATGAGTGACCGATAGCGCTTTAGACAGCCTGCCTGCAAAACAAACAGAAGGAAGTTTGGTTTTGTTCCAGAGGCCATTCGACTGGTGAACAGCCACAGTACAAGAAATGGTCAGTTTATCTAGACTAAGTCTGCACCTTGACCTTTTGATTTGAATATATTCCTTGTGGTGTTGGATACATTGTAATCAGGGATCTTGCTTTATCAGTGCCATTTATTGTATTTATTGTCTTGTTTTTTGTATTGTTTTTGGATGTGTACAAAGTACAGCTTGTTTGCAGTATTCATGCCTTAAATTGCCCCTTGCGGGACTAATAAAGTTTTTTGAATTGAATTGAATTGAGATCTGCTCAATATATCACACGTGTAAGACACAAACAGGTGACCGATATCTTCTAATCTACAGTGTCCCCAAGTGACCGAGGAACTGACTGAGTAAACAATGGAGGCCTGAACTGTGACGGGAAAGATTTGGTCCCAGCAGGAACATTCCTCAAGCAGTGTTCTACAGGAACTTCCAACAGGAAATTAAAAAGGAGAAAATAATGAAAGCCATAAAACGGACTAATCCATTTCAAAATGTGGGACTGGATTTTGCAGCTCCTAAACATGATGATCAAAGATGATCAAAAAGCATTGATTATTCAGGCACATCTTTTAATGCTTGAGCTAAAAAATAGCATGATTGTAATTAAAAGACCATAAACAGACTGGGGTCCGTTCAAATCTAACCTGCAACTGAATCCAGACCCCCCCCCCCCCCCCCCCATTACTTAAAATGAGACCTTCCATTATGTTTTGTGTAATGCATATTGCATTTTTTGGTTTGATGTATGTAAATAAAATAATTTGATGTAGACTTCACTAGACTAAGCTAACAGAGGCCAGACATGTCCGTCTCTGCACGTTTTAGTTTGGGAATTTTCCACGAAAATGATTTTATCTGGCTACAGCAAAGCCAAATAAACACCAGCGTTGTTGTGAAAGACTAAACGTGTCATTTTCACTTTGTGTCTGGCTTAATGTGTTGACCTGCTTTGAGCCCATGAGTTACATTCCAAAACTGCTCCCACACTCAGAGGCTAATGTGGATCTCTCTCTGGTGCCGTTTTTCACAGCAGAGACCAAACTACGGTAGGTCTATTTGTTATTCACATGTACATAACATTTGATATTTAACATTCAATATATATATTATATTAATGTTATTACTTTTCCAAATAGGCCTCGGCTGACGAATTAGGCCTAGGCTGTTAATTAGTTACTTCAACTTCGGTATTGTTACAGTACCAATCAAAAACACAACGCGCTACTTTTGATATCACCCTCTCTCTAAACATCAGATTGAGTTTGAATTATGCAAAAACGATCTGACAGCCGTCACAAGTGGTTGACCAGGCTGTCACACTAAACTGGCTTGGATGACAAATGGCAAAATGTCATCCAAATGTTTACTTTTTCTATGGGTTGAAGTATTAAAAGATGTCAATGCGATTTGTTTCCCTGATCATTTATACAGACGCGCACGATGCAGTCAGCAACGAGTTACAAATGTGTTGAAGGTGAGAGGGTTGTACCGGAAAAGTAATGTACAGAGTTAGTAGTGTTACTAGTGTAAATGAATCATTGCACCCAGGCAGCAGTAGGTCAAGTAGGCTTATTATGACCCAAGAGTACCGCCACTCGCCAGGCATGTGTGTGGGGGATGGAATGAGAATGTGTTCTACTTCTATGGGTACCACTACCCAGGCCACCATGATGCTTTACAGACATGCCTGATTTATTCTAAATAATCCCATGCTGTTTTTGGTCAAAACCTTGTTTTTTTGCATGCAGTATAATTGTGAGTGTAAGTTATTTTCACCTATTCTACCTGAGTATTTCTGTCCCTGGGTCCCTAAACAGTCTTGGAATTGCATAAATTGAGTATGACTGGAAATGTGAGACTCTTGTGGATTATGTGATAATGTTACTTAGTCCCCAAAAGCTATTTCATTGAAGTGAGACCATTTTTTCCGAAGCTTGACCTCACTGTATAAAATGACCTCTTGTGACCTCTAGGATCATCACAGCCTTATGAAACGTTACAAGCACAAACTAGAGACCTAGGGCATTCAGGGGATGTACGGCTTTCCTAGGTATATTGACAATAAGGGGGTTTCTGACTTGCAATTTCCAGAGTGACAGGAGTGCTTACCATTATCAATTATTGCTGAAAAATACAATTCTAACCGAAATCTCCAAAAGTCAACCGTTTTTGATACAAAATATTATAGCATGATTTTTTCCTATGGTGTTCCTCACGGTCTTGGTGTAATATTTCGGAGGGATTTTTGACCCTTTTTCTAATCAATTCTTCTCGGAGAAGGGGTAGGACTAGGAGAGCGTTTTGAACAGCCGTTCCCCCTATTGCCTTATGGAAGGCTATGTGACCCTAGTACTGCACAAGCCGATTTATTGAATTTATTGGGGAAAAGACAAGACACAATTGTGGCGTTACTCAAAAAATAAAATGATCGCACGTTTGGCAGGTCTACTCTGCATGTGCTCCGTTAATTAACAGCGAACACCTGTTCTGCCATGCGTATCTGCACGGCGCTAGAAAACGCGTTATATAAGAGACTGCTTTCGTTATTATTGGAACATTACGCATTACGCACACAAGTCAGTAAATCCTTTTGCCATCACGGTTCGTTCCATACCTGTCGGTGAGGGAGAGAGCGAGCCGTCCCTGCCCTGTTTGGACTTGCTCCTCTTGATGGTGTAGACTTGATCCAGGACGCGCTGCTGTCCCGAGCGCAGCTTGTTGTCGGACGGCAGCGCGAGAGACGTGTCCTCCTTGGTCCCGTAGGACATGGCCGAGCGCAGCGGCGCCGTTGCCATCATCTTCCCGCTCGGTACGCTCGGTGCAAAAACAAACCCCTTTGAACAGAACAGGTGTTTTAAGCCAGTTTTACCGTGTTTGTTTCCGAGCGGCCTGAAGGAGAGGGAGCGCGTCGATAAAGTGCAAAGACTCGCAGCAGCCAGGCACAGCAGCGGAGGTGCAACGTTAGATAATAATGTTCCCACAGCGCAGCAGCTCCTCCAGTCAACTCCACCACCCTCGGGACCGCGCCCTGCCCCTGTGAGGTGGGGCCTCGGCGGGGTCGGGACCGCGCCCTGTGAGGTGGGGCCTCGGGTCGCGCCCTGCCCTGTGAGGTGGGGCCTCGGGTCGGGACCGCGCCCTGTGAGGTGGGGCCTCGAGTCGGGACCGCGCCCTGCCCTGTGAGGTGGGTGGGCTGCAGAGTTCACACACAGGTGCGGTGCGGAGTGACGAGCTGGCCCGGGCCGCCGAGGGAGACACGCCCACCTCTACTATTATAGCCTCTTTTCCACCACATTTTACAGACCTGCACAGCTCGTCACCACTCGGCTCTACTTGTTTCGACCCGATGATGGAGGAGGGAGACCGAGACTGGTTTACCAGTCAATGGTGTTTTACACTTTACAGACAGTAGTGAGGTGCTGATTGAATAGAGAGGCCAAGTGAACGTCACTTCCTGCTTTTCTCCCTGTACCAGCGCTGAAAAAATATGAATGGCGTTGAATGGAGAATAATGTTACTTTTTTGATCCCATCTGAATTGTGCCACGGGGTGCCAACGTTAATTTTGTCCATTTAAAACACTAGGGATCTTGCGCGCTACGTGCACTCGATTCCTAGGCTCGCCCACTACACGGCCTCGCCCGCCCTGCAGCTTGCATACACAAGCTGCTCGTTGATGGCATACTTCAGGGATGCTGGATCACATGTCCTGGAGCTGGCAACATTCAGCTATCCATGGCTGAAGACGGGTCTGAAGGCAGACTCCCACTTCTTTTTTGTGACATCACTGATCACTGATGATGTCACAGTGGGATTTATGACATCACTGAAGATGTCACACATCACTGGGATTTATGACATCACTGATGATGTCACAGTGGGATTTATGACATCACTGGGATTTATGACATCACTGATGATGTCACAGTGAAATTTATGACATCACGGATGATGTCACAGTGGGATAATGACATCACAGTGGGACAGAGAAACAGAGAAACAGACAGAGCTCCAGCTCCCATTTATATACTGATGATAACTTTGCATGTCAAGAAAGTCGCAGTTCGTCGCCAAACCGTTGCACTATAAGTTATAAATCAGAAAGACTACACTGCCTAAGTGCCTAAGTGATGTCACTTTCTCTACCGGCAAAGCTGAAGACCGGCGACAAGCCACAAGCTTCCAGCTATGTAGTTTTTATACGAAACTTGCTACATTTCAGTTTGACGACTGCTACACACCTGCCACAAGACTTCTCAGGTGTGCAAGATACTTTGGATGATCACTTTTGATACTATAAAACTGAAATGTTACTTTCACCAAAAAGGTTAGTGACTTTCAGATGTGTCAACAACTTAGATGAGTGCAGGTCAAGAAAGCAAACAGTTTGATGTTACATGTAGGACCACAATGGAAACAAGTCCTGCACTGTTAAAAGGCTACTGGTGGATGGATGGGTTTTACAGTATCTGTTCATTGAGCATTTTTTAACATCTGTCATAAATAAATTCAATGCAGAACCGGTTATGAGACACTTAGCCAAACCAAAGATTGGTTTGGCTAAGTGTCTGCAGGAGACATTTTCCCACACCACACCCAGTGTGCAATGTGCCGTGTGTGTGTGTGTGCGCGTGTGTGCGTGTGTTTATGATTTGGTCAACATGACTTTGTGCGGGTGCAGAACAACTTGGCCTATTCTTATCGGAGTGAGGGCAGGGGCGTTTCTAGGGAGTGGCCAGGGGTGGCCGGAAACCCCAAAATCCTGAGGGTGCCTGGGATCTGTGGCTGACATGATTGTCTTTCAGAGGCTGCCGCGTGCCGCAGGCTCATTTTTACAGCTACAGTGAAGATACTGATATCATATTAAACTAGAAGGCCTCAGGCATCATGCTACCAACCATGTCATTCTAGCTCGTTGGGAAGGGGGCTAAATAACGCTCCAAATTTAGGCTACATTTTAGCGAGGGGAAACATTTCTACATCCTTCCTAAATGCCGCACTCAGTGGCACCCTTTGCTTGAGTCTGTGCCCCACCTGGGCCACCCCAGTCAAAATGGTCTGGACAGACACGCCACTGACTGAGGGTGAGTCAATATTTGTTTTGATCTGCTGATAGCGTAACGGTATCCAACATGTGGGGACGTGAGCTGGGCTCAGGACAATGCAACCTCTGTCAGACTGGAGTGAAAGCTGACCAACACAATGTAGACACAGGGATCATAAATACACACTCAGCTTCACATGTACTACAGTATGGGCATACAGAAGGTTCAAATAATCAATCTTGTTTAGTTTTCAAAAGCCTAAATTAATTCATGGCAGACTTTAAATTAACAAACTGTCCTGGGTGTCCGGTCCTGGTTTGAATCTGGCTTGAGACCTTTGTCGAATGTCATTCCAGATCTTCTTGTCCATCTCTAGTGTGGCCACTGCTGACCTAAAGGTCAGAGAAGCAAGCTTGTGACCGGAAGGTCGTCGGTTCAGCCTCCCGGACTTTCAGGATAAGAGGGGGGGGGGGAGAAAAGGGAGTGCTTGCCCATCCATCCCTCATCATTACGACCACTGAGGTGCCCTTGAGCATGCAAGGCCCTTAACCCCAACAGCTCCCGTGGAGCTGCTCTGTGGCCATGCAGCAGATCGGGCTGTGTGTGGTTATACTGGTCAGCTTCCAGGTGTGAATGTGAACAGGGTGCTCATGAAAAAGAGAGCGTTGCTTTCAGTGAGACCCCCCTCCTGTATAAAGGTTAAAACAAAAAAAGTAAAGTTAGGCTACTATCAAATAAAGGTGAACAATACTAATACTAATACTAATACTCATAATACTAATAATAATAATGATGCTGATAATAATAATAATAATAATAATAATAATGATAATAATAATAAATCAATAAATCAATAAATAAATCAATAAATCAATCAATAAATGTAGCCTACTATTTCAAAGTGGGATGTGACTGAGTAGTGGAGCGGCTAAGTGCTATAATCTTTCAATTTGTGATACAAGCGTGAAAATTGGCATGAGCAGTCTCCATGGGTCACTTGACAAGAAAATTGCCCGAGCCAATTGAAATTTGAAGATGGCTGTCATTTTTCAAGATGGCCGACACCTTATTGGAGCAGTTAAGTGATATAATGGTTTATTTGGTGATACAAGCATGAGAATTGGCATGAGCAGTCTCTGTGGGTCACTTGACAAGAAGCCACCCACAGCCACTTGAAATTTCAAGATGGCGGCTATTTTTCAAGAGGGCCACCACCTTAGTGGAGCAGTTAGGCCTAAGTAATCATTTAGTTGGTGATACAAGCATGAAAATTGCCATGAGCCATCTCAAAGGGTAATTTTACAAGAAACCGCCCACAGCCACTTGAAATTTCAAGATGGCAGCCATTTTTCAAGATTGCCACCATCTAAATGGAGCAGTTAAGCAATATGATTGTTTAGTTAGTGACACAAGCATGCAAATTGGTATGAGCAGTCTCTAAGGGTTGCTTGACAAGAAAACACTCTCAGCCACTTGAAATTTCAATTTTCAAGATGGCCACCCCCTGGATCCTCAAAAGATCAATTATCTCATAGAAATGTATTGGGATTTTTTCAAGGACGATTTGGTGTAATTTTATTTTATATGATTTAGATTATGCTAAATACAATTTTTAACGCATCAAAATACAGTTGTGTTGATCATAGATAGATAGATAGATTAGACAAGAGTGAATATCTGCACTACCAGGGCACACTGGTGATATATCACTGCTGTTAAACTCAGAATGGGGTTCAATGTCAGCTAATTGAAAGTTAGTATCCCAAATGCTGTCTAATTTACCCCAAAACAGTTAGATAGCCGCACCTGAATTGACAGGTTGTGCCAGCGCGGGAGAGCCGAGCCAAGGTTAATGGGGTTTTAGTTAAGTGTGTGAGTTAAGTGTTTAGTTAGTTATGTGAAGCACTTTGAATTGCCTGTGTATGAAATGTGCTATACAAATAAACTTGACTTGACTTGACTTGACTTGACTAACCGGATGGTGTACAGATCGCACGGGATATAAATGACATTGGATGAACGATCGGACTAAGTGTAGGGCTAAGGCATGAACTTAGTTGTATCCCATACATCAAAGTGCTTAAAGGTGGTAAAAGGATAAACCCTTGGCCTCTATGCAATTGCTGCAGACATGGCAGAAGCCATCATATCAGTTGAGAAAACCAACTGGGACAGATGTTTCATTTGTCAGCAGGAAACCAAGGAAAAGCTCATTCAGCCCAGTTTCGTCAATATAGAGCATGATCAAACTGGTTATGGTACCATTGCAAGAAATGTTCCATTATTTCACAAGATCAATGCTCTGCCTATCTTACTTAGTCCAATCCGATTAGATGAAGGTGATGGTATAGAAAGTACATTGACAAGAAACAGAGCAAAATATCATTTAAGCTGTAAACTTATGTTCAACAACACAAAGCTCGAAAGGGCCCAAAAGAGAGCATCTTCTACTGCTGCTGAAGACACTGACGATACCAAAGATATCAATGTCAAGAGGCGAAGAAGACCCCAGCCCTCGAAAGCTTTGTGCTTTATCTGTGAAGATGAGAGTGCAATGTCCCCCTTAAGAGAAGCAATGACAATGCCAGGAATCTAAGTGACATGAAGCTCCTTGCAAAGCTTATTGCTGGTGATGTTGTTGCACAGGAATTTAAATACCATCCTGCCTGTCTCGTTGGACTGTACAACAGAGAGCGAGACCATCTCAATGCCCTCAAGCATGAGCAGAGCCTCCTTAAAAACTCAGCTAGCCATAACTGGCATCCCTCTATTTTTTCAGAACTTGTCATCTACATCACAGACATGAAGACCACAAGTGACGGCACAAATCCAGTTATATATTTTTGTTCCCCCACCCCTTAGTATTTATTTGACAAATTTAATGGCTGTTAGTTTAAAAAAAACAAAAAAAACAACAACAACAACAACAACAACAAAAAAATAACAATAACAAAACAAAAAAACTCCTTTGTGACTGTTACCTTGTCGTGGTAAGGGAGCTTGTGTACCTCAGTGAACCCTGAGAGCTATGCCAGTGGGAGACATCTCCTGACAGGTTTGACCAAACTGGACAGGTCGTGGGTGAGGAGTCAGACAAAACACAGTCAAACAACCTCTCTTGACATAGCCTTTTGAGGAACCCAATACATTTCTATGAGAAAATGTATCATTTAAAGATCCACATGGCGGGTGGTAGCATCCCGGAAAATGGCCTCTACCTTGAAATTTCAAATGTCTGGGAGAATTTTCTTGTGAAGTGACCCTTTGAGATGGCTCATGGCAATTTTCATGTTTGTATCACCAACTAAATGATTACTTAGGCCTAACTGCTCCATTAAGGTGGTGGCCATCTTGGAAAATGGCTGTCATCTTGAAATTTCAAGTGGCTGTGGGTGGCTTCTTGTCAAGTGACCCACAGAGACTGCTCATGCCAATTTTCATGCTTCTACCACCAAATAAACCATTATATCACTTAACTGCTCCACTAAGGTGTTGGCCATCTTGAAAAATGCCCGCCATCTTGAAATTTCAATTGGCTCTGGCAATTTTCTTGTCAAGTGACCCATGGAGACTGCTCATGCCAATTTTCATGCTTCTACCACCAAATAAACCATTATATCACTTAACTGCTCCACTAAGGTGTTGGCCATCTTGAAAAATGCCCGCCATCTTGAAATTTCAATTGGCTCGGGCAATTTTCTTGTCAAGTGACCCATGGAGACTGCTCATGCCAATTTTCATGCTTCTACCACCAAATAAACCATTATATCACTTAACTGCTCCACTAAGGTGTTGGCCATCTTGAAAAATGCCCGCCATCTTGAAATTTCAATTGGCTCGGGCAATTTTCTTGTCAAGTGACCCATGGAGACTGCTCATGCCAATTTTCATGCTTCTACCACCAAATAAACCATTATATCACTTAACTGCTCCACTAAGGTGTTGGCCATCTTGAAAAATGCCCGCCATCTTGAAATTTCAATTGGCTCGGGCAATTTTCTTGTCAAGTGACCCATGGAGACTGCTCATGCCAATTTTCATGCTTCTACCACCAAATAAACCATTATATCACTTAACTGCTCCACTAAGGTGTTGGCCATCTTGAAAAATGCCCGCCATCTTGAAATTTCAATTGGCTCGGGCAATTTTCTTGTCAAGTGACCCATGGAGACTGCTCATGCCAATTTTCATGCTTCTACCACCAAATAAACCATTATATCACTTAACTGCTCCACTAAGGTGTTGGCCATCTTGAAAAATGCCCACCATCTTGAAATTTCAATTGGCTCGGGCAATTTTCTTGTCAAGTGACCCATGGAGACTGCTCATGCCAATTTTCATGCTTCTACCACCAAATAAACCATTATATCACTTAACTGCTCCACTAAGGTGTTGGCCATCTTGAAAAATGCCCGCCATCTTGAAATTTCAATTGGCTCGGGCAATTTTCTTGTCAAGTGACCCATGGAGACTGCTCATGCCAATTTTCACGCTTGTATCGTCAACTGAAAGATTCTGATGAAAATAAGCACTTAGCCGCTCCACTAGAGGGGAACCTGTTGGATGTGACAGCCTTGTCAAGTTGACAGGCTTCATGATGCATGTTCTGCACCACACCCAGCCTCACGGCGTTGTATGTGTGTGTGTGTGTGCATGTGCGTGTGCGTGTGTGCGTGCGTGTGTGTGCGTGTATGTGTGTGTGTGTGTGTGTGTGTGTGCGTGTGCGTGTGTATGAATGTGTGTCATTGTTCACCATTTGCAGCTTTGGTGGCATGATATCTGAGAGTTGATCTTAGATTTCATGCTCTCAGGACTTCTGACAGATGTATCAATATCTACCATCTAAAGAGCCAGCCGTGTGTGTGTGTGTGTGTGTGTGTGTGTCTGTCTGTGTGTGTGTGTGTGTGTGTGTGTGTGTGTGTGTCTGTCTGTCTGTGCGTGGGCGTGTGTGTGTTTGTGCGTGTGTGTGTGTGTTTGTGCGCGTGTGTGTGTGTGTTTGTTTGTGCGTGTGCGTGTGTGTGTGACACAAAGGAAGTTGTACAAATTGTTCTCACAGCCAGCCTTTATAATCAGTATTAGCAGAGTGTCAGTGTGGTTACAACCTTGCCACATGTTGGCATTCTGTGTATTCTGGGAGGCGCACCAACTGAACACTCAGCGGCATGGCTTGGCTTGGGATCAGTTTCATTACCAATAATGCTGAATTGACATATTGAACTAGTTTCCGTTTAACCTGAGGGGGAAAAAAGAAATAATAATAATTCAAAACGGGACACTTTTCAAAGTGAAAGACAGGTGAAAGGTCAAAGTTGAGTCTTGTCACGTTCCACTTTATAACTCGGCTGTAAACTATAGAGCTGTGACATGTTGTGAGAACAGTCACGGTATCCTCGTAAATTCACTCTTATCACTCACTCCTATCTCTGTGCATGCTCTGGATCTGTGCCAATGCAGATACAATGCATCAGTATAGCAGTTTGAAGGCCTGGGTCACAACAAAGCTTGTGCTGTGTTAAATGGATTTATATACAGTAACAGTAGTATAGGTGTAGTATGTACGTCTGAAGGTTTGACCTGAGGGTGTGTGAGCTGATATTGAATTGACGTCAGGGCATGTTGGACATGTCAACCTGCACTGTGTGAGGTAAGACATAATCTCTGTGCTGATAAGGAGAACGATTATTTTTTGATCAATGTCAACCTTTGACATGAATCGGTTTTCCGTTGAACTGAAACAACGTAGTAGTATTTTGTTTTGAATTGAAAATGTCGGTTCTCGCAGATTCACTTAACTTTCTGCCTAAAAAATAAATAAATAGTAGAAATAATGTGCTTTTTTCCTATCCCATAAATTAGAGAACCACTGTCCTAAAATACAGTCATGTTACTTCACTTGGTAACCCATCTATAAAGTTGATGCAACAGCACCATCTAGCAGGCCAAATCAGAATTGCCACTACCGGAGCATCGAGTCTGCTGGGCCAGCATTTGTGAATGTCTGAAGTCCTGCATGTTAAGTCTGCATGGTATGTTGGGTGGATGGCTGTAAAGAGCCTTTTCCCCCTCTAGTCCAGAGTGAAAGTGTTCTCAGCCAGACTCTCCCCGTCCCTTTGCTGGGAGTCTGGCAAGCGAGACTATCAAATAAATAGCAACAGTAGATTTTACTGCGACACTCTCTGAATTCTGATACAGAGGGCAACGCATACATTATGATGGCTTTCCAATAAGTCCCTATATTGTTGCAGGTCAGTTAAAGTCATTGATACCTGCCATAGATGCTGGCTGTGTTACACACAAACCAATTACAATGTCCAAACATTGTCCATTTTATGTCCATTTATTGCCCAGGCATATTTACACAGTTTCTTGCATCCAGGTAAAACATCATAATCACACAGGTAGCCTAGCCACACTTGAGCTACTGCTACACCTGCAGCAGTCCCATTGCAGGTAAGTGGCAGTTACCCGGTGGTACAGAAAGTTTATTACATCTAAAAATATACACCAAAGCAAAATAATTGATGAATGGCTCTTACACATCACTGTAAACTCCATGTAGATTACTTGAAACAAAACAAATTAAGTGATTGCCAAACTCTACAACCAAATCACAATACAATTGAATTGTTACATTTAATTATCAATTAAGCATTAGATGAAGAGATTATTCAATGTTTTCAATATGTTGCCACTCGTGTCATAGGTAATGCTTGTTGTGACAAAAGGCTAGAAGGTTTGAATTCATTGTGCCTTCAATATGAACTTGCCTTTGTTGTCATTGACTGGATGTTGAATTTGTTAGGCCATGTTCAGACTAGGAGGCCAAATCTGATTTGTGAACTTTAATGACTTTATCCAGATTGGTTTTATGAGTCTGGATGCTCCAAGTCTGATTTGTGTCACTTGTCCCAAACCACATAATTATGGAGGTAGTTTCCAATCTGCTTCAAATGTGCTTTTGACTGATGTGACTTCAGTGCGGACGCGCAGATACGACAAATCTCATTTGAATGTCACTCGCAACTCGTCATCAAATGCTTCTGCGCAGGAAAACCACGTCCCCAACGTACGTATTTACTGACGCCCACGTTGTTACCATAGCAACCCATGCAGATAGGCTGTTTAGGTCTGGACGCACAGATCCGACTTGAAAATCAGATTTGTGGCAGTGCGGACACGCTCCCAAATCAGATTTAGGAAACCAATCAAGATAATGATGATTATTGACTTTATCAGCAAATCGGATTTGCCTGTAATGTGAACATGGCCTTAGTAACTTTAAGGCACTCTTCAGCAGGTTCGATGCAGCGGTGTTTCTTCTGACGATATGACTGAGGAAACATTTTCTTACAGCGCTCACACCAGTAGCCCGTTCCAGCGTGAATGTGTTGATGCAATCTTAGGTTACCTAACTGACTGAAGCTGCTCCCACATTGGTCACAGTTGTAGGGCTTCTCCCCAGTGTGAATGCGTTTGTGTTTTGTTAGGTCGCTTGAATGCCCGAAACTGCTCCCGCACTGGTCACAGTGGTAGGGCTTCTCTCCAGTGTGAATGCGTTTGTGCGTTCTTAGGTTACTTGGCTGACTGAAACTGCTCCCACATTGGTCACAGTGGTAGGGCTTCTCTCCAGTGTGAATGTGCTGATGTGATTTTAGGTTACCTAACTGACTGAAACTGCTCCCACATTTGTCACAGTGGTGGCGCTTCTCTCCAGTGTGAATGCGTTGATGTTGTTTCAGGTGACCCGACCGACAAAAAGATTTCCCGCACAGCAAACAGGAGAAAGGTTTCTCCCCCGAGTGAACTCTCTGATGATTCTTTAACCTCCAAAGTGCTGCGAATGCTTTGTCACACTGTTGACAACGGTGATCTTTGGGCCTGCTCTGCTGGTGTCTCTGTGAACAGAAAAAGAAAAAGATATTAAGAAAGAATTAGGACAGAGGGACAGTGTTTGTGTGTTGCAACATCAGTGATATTTTTCTCACCTCTTCTGAAGAATTCATTTCGCCAACGTTCCTCCCCTCCTATGGCAGATGTCTCTCCTCCCACCAAGCAGCTCTGTAGTCTGTAGGTTTCAATTAAATCAGTATCATAAAATGTAATTACACATTTGGGTCTCAAACTCAAAAGTTAAAAAGAAAACGGATGTGAGGGCAATCATGCTGCTCAGTGTCCGCCAAGAAAGGGAAGTGATTCAGATCAGAGAAGAACACGTATGCTGAGGTTGCTAAGAGGTGGAGATGGGAAAGTAACGAAGAAAGGGTGGAGGTACACAAAGAACCGGAGAAGGAAAAGAACGGAACTAATCAGAGGAACGTGATCTGCATGGACAAGAAGCCATTCCTGGCTTTCATTGCCGTGGTTATAAACTGTGTTGCTAGTTTGAGTGGGAAGACGGAGAGGATTGAGATGGTGCTTGATGCTGCTAAGAGGTTCCTAGATGTGGTGGACGTATCTGGAACAGAGATTGATAAAATACTGAGGGACGCTTTTGTGCAGACTCAGACTGAGTGACAGTATGGACAACAATGTAGTATGAACTGGAGCATGTTGGGTGGACACACTATTTTATTATTTTCATTGTATAGACGGTTTTCACCAGCTGCAACCCCACAGCACTTCCTTTTTCTCAGCTTCTTCTTCTGTGTTTTATGGCGGTTGGCATCCTTAAACGTTGCATTACCACCACCTGAGTTGTATCAGCTTCACAGTGCGAACTATTGACAGTGTCCACTTTCTCATCTATTCAGGGGAAAACACTGACATAGCCTACTTTTATTTCTATTTTTTTTTATTTTTGCTATGTAAACGTTTAAATGTAAAGATAGTGCAATAACGTACTGATAGTCAGCTTACCCTCTCCTCTCCCCTCCCACATTCGCTAGTTAGCCAACCAACCAGCAGCTAACATTAGCTAGCTAGCTAGCTTACCGGAAGCGATATTTCTTTCGGATGATGGCGAAGGCATAACCCACGCCTGGCCCTCTCTGCCTCTGATTAGTGGCAGCGTTATAAACCATAGATATGACTATATTAAAAACATAAACACACTGGCGTCTTTCATGCAGGCTAGCAACGTAACTGCTGTATGTCTGTCTGTCTGTCTGACCCACTGAGTTTGACCACAGACTGTAGAAAGAGATGTAATGCAGGATATCCAAGCGAATGTGTTTGGATGGAAGTTTGACGCTAGGCCAATCAGAGGCAGAGAGGGGCGGGTTATGCCTTCGCCATCATCCGAAAAAAAAAATCGCCTCCGGGACAATAACGTGTGCACGTCTTTCCGACAGGGGTGGTTGTTATGGTAACTATCAACAACAACAACAACTACTACAATAGATAAAGACCGAAATAGGCTACCTTGTTAATGTGTCTGTCGGAGACACGGCCTAACGTTAACATTTAATATGAGCCGAATATCAGCCTGCGCTCAGCTATGTATACAGGAAGTTGTGACGGTTGTTATTGTTGTCAAGTTAAAACGTGACGTAGTTCAACTAACCATAGTTTAACAGTGTGAGGCAGCAATGCACCAACCCGTGCCTAGTCTGCCGGAAATCTAAAGAAGATTTTGGCTGCATTCTGTTTCTCACTGTGCCCTTTTTTGGGTTCATGACAGAACATAAATGTCTATGCAAGCGCACTGAAAACAAGTGCAATACTATTATTATCGTTGTGGTTGAAACCAATGAATCAGTGTTGAAAATGTCGGGACACGGTACCACAGGCTGACGGCCGTCAATGCGGGACGTCTGGACACCGTAATACATCTATGCTGAACACCCTATGAAAAAATAGTTACTTGTGACTTGAACTCATGCTGTCAGATGACCTGTAATATCACACTTTAGCTCCGCAGGCTAACAGCAGCTAGCAAGCTTTGCGGCCTAGCTAGTTGCAGCTGTTGACATTTTCTTTGGCAGCTTAGCAATGGATGTGACTAATGCCTGGTAAACCGTGGAGGCGAAATAAAGTAAAACAAATGGACTTACATGTTGAGGGATGAAATGCGTTCAAAACACCAACCTGGAGCGGAGTGAGACTGTAAATGCTAAATAATTCTGCAGACACATGTGATTTTATTGGTACAGCGTAAATGTACAGATTTCACTGAGCAGACTTGACCAGAGGAGTGATGAAGCAGTCAACCACACAGCAGACAGGAGCTCCCCCTACAGGACAAGATGAGTCTCTCCTGTTGGGTTTGGAGCATTCTGGTGAGGACTGACCACACAGTAGGCTAACCAAGTTTAAAGGAAGATCTCATTTAAAACCGCACCCCTTAGCTCTTACTTTCATGCTACATGTACAAAAATTTAAAAGTCAAGTCGTTGTCAACTTGCACATGGCTGCAGATAAGAGTGCCAGCCTCAAGGGGGGAAATAAACTGATAATTATATATAACTAGAAGGAAAACAAAACAAACAAAAACAGTTGATAGCCATGTTTTACAGGAAACCATAATCATTGCATAAAACAAAAATAAGAAAATGCAAATGTCAGTTGGCCAATTTTCTTAGTGTTATAATCAGGCAAAAATAATAAAAATAAAAAATACCCCAGTGCACAAGTGGTGACCCAAGTGTGGGTCTGTACCTTGAGGGTTTGCATACAATAATTAAAAAGGAATTAGCCAAAATCCACCTCATTTCTGACGTTTGGTGTAATACTTCTAGCTGTGTCGATAAAATACAAAAAAGATAAATCGCCTTTACAAAATGAGTATTTACCTTGTGTTGGCTTATAAACAGTACCATTAAAAGTGTAGTGTACACATCCTATACATCAGTGCTCCTCAGGCTAAGGCTTTATGAACCAAAAACACATTCTTATCCCAACCCATGTGGAGGTAGAAATACTGCAGCAAGCCCACTCTCTTGTCAAGCTGAAAAGGTATAAACAGTATAGTGTCAAGGAACAACAGGAGAGATCATGATTTCGTTGAAGATTCCGCTGCTAAGTGTGAATAAACCCCTCAGAATACATCTGAGGATAAAAAGTAAGACACCATCAACACATTGAGTGAATCACCTTTGGGCGGTGGAAGTGGATGAGGAATCGGTTGTGAACTGAGCCAAACATCTGCATGAGATTTGACCTAAATCCCTTTCCCTCAACACACCACGTACCACTAAGAAAGCTCCAACGGCAAGTTCTGACAGTCAAAACGATTGATAACTTTCCCCTTTTAACAGCATGCTTCACTCAAATATACATAAATATGACTTTTACACCTTAATATGTAGTGCATTATTGCGTGTATTGCTGGCTTGTTCACTGCCACATCTGGACTTTCTGGTTAGAAGCAAGCCCCTACTTTCCAAACGATCTCTAAAAAAAAAATGAAGATAATGTTTCCACACTAAGCAGTGACAGAGGACAGACACACCGTAGGCTCGATCAATTCCTACCTTTCAGAGTTAGTACAAAATGTAGAAAAACATACATTGTAGTAGTTACATTTAACACTGATAGGATGCTTGGTTGGTTCGCCTATTTGTATTCAAACTCCCCCCTCACACACCAGTCGCACCTGTGACGTGAATGCATGTGCTTTACGACGTAACCAGGGCAACGCACGCGGCTACAGGTGCGTTCACACGGTGTCGTTCGCAAAGCGGATGATGGAGAACTCCCACTTTGTGAAAGCACGTGTGCGTTCAACTGGGTGTACGGTAGTTTTACCTGGTTTTGGAACCTTTTTGTGACGTTTTCATAAAATTTTGTCAGGTAGTAAAAATGTACGCTGAAAAATGATGTCGAACTGGGATGTGTTGGGCAACGTGCAGAATACATGTTAGCTGGCTCATTACAGCGAACCTTGCATGGCAGCTGGATTCAGAAATCCATCTTGCCACACTGCCAGATGTGCGTTTGAATACGGGTGGGATTTAGGTGTGACAACAGCGAGAAGCAAGTCTGTTGCTGTTCATCCAATCACCTGCCAGGTATTCTTTTGAAAGTGCCTAACTGCCCTTTTCCAAACAGTTTCCAATGACCAAGTTCCTAGACTGGTTCTCTGTAACAAACCATCTGGCGTGTCGGTATGACACCAACAATACTAAATTCTGATTTATACAAAGAATAAAAAGGGAAGAGTAAAACACATTTTCGTCAATACCCATACCAAATACATTTCACCTCAGTGCGCTCAAACCTCAGGATCTTTGTGAGAAACATGTGAATAGCTTGTAGTGATGGAGATACATACACATGAAACAACTGGCTGTGACTGTAGTGTGACTCTTGGTCTGTTGCGACAGGTGTTTAAAGAGGAATTCAGCTTTTTTTTTTTTTTTTTACAATCTGGACCTTATTTTCATCTTGGTTTATGTTGTGCTGGTGGTCACCCAGAAATGATGTCTGAAAATCATGCAGTACAGAGCTAGAACGTGCCGCGCAACTGCCTGGAACAGGGGTCGTAGCGGGCATGTCCTAATGGTGCATTTACGGCCTGTAAAAAGCGTATTTTCTGCCACGCAGCGGCTCATATCCTTATTACATGATAGTGTGAGCCACTCTATTTACTTCTCTCAGCCTGCTGCCTGCTAGTTTCCACATCCGGGGACTGTGTAGCCGAGTCCCGTGAGAGTCTCACATCGGTTGAGAGTTCAGCTGCAGTGGATGAAGCCGCCATGTTTTGCTTAGAGTGAACAGCGTAGGATGGCTGGATATTTACCTGATTTCGAGAATATAGACGATGGATTTGAATTCGATGCCCGTATTTATTTGAGCCGGACTCAAGTTATATGGATTACAAACTGAAGAGCGGGGTCAACGTGAGCTTCTAACTCTACCAATGACGGACAGCAGACAGAGTCAGGGTGAACACGCTGGCTCCAGCAAGGTAAATACAGCATTCACTTTCTCATGTCTCTATAGCTGTTTTCACACATGCGTACCGGAAAATTACCTGTAAGTCAATATCGGACATTTCCCTTCACACCTGAGCGCTGCATGTGTGAATATAGTCGTCAAATAGCCTGTATGTTGGGGAGCAGGGGGAGCTTATTTTGGGGGTCGGCAAAACTCAGATGGTGAAATAAGTTCGCTTGTCACACACTTGTGTCCCTTATCGCGGCATACCGCTCTTCTGACTGGCTCGAAACTGGTGAAAAGTCCGCGATGACGGGGTCGCGCTTATACCGGAAAACAACTTTCACACATGAAGACATTAGACCGCTTTCCGGTCATTTAGCGGTAAAAAGCGTATGTGGGAAAACGGCTTTAGATATAATAAGGATATGAGCATGGCAGAAAATAAACTTTTTATAGGACGTACATGCACGGTTGCAGCATGCCACTTACGGCCTCTGTTCCAGGCCGTTGCGCGGCGCGTTCTAGCTCTGCATCATTTTCAGAAATGTCTGTTCTGCGTGACCAGCACAACATAAACCAAGCTGAGAATAAGGTCCACGTTGTAAAAAAACAAAACAGAATTCATCTTTAAGTAGAGGATGGGAATCTGTGTGTCTGAGCTGGAGATAGTGTTTTAAATGTATCAAAAAGTCTGTGGAGAGAGTCTCTGCATGTACACAACGCGGTGGGCTGGGGGCGCTGCTAGTCCTTGACCAGCCGGTAAACGTGGTACTGTGCTCCGTGTTCACTGGTGGACACCTCAAACACAAAGGCGATGCACAGTAGAGTCTCCTGAGTTTCTCTGTTGGACACCACCTAGCGACAGACAGGAGGAGACAAAAAGATTGCTGAGGGTCTAGGACACAATCACAAGTACTGGGTACTGGGGGGGGGGTAGATGGTACTCAGTGGAGCGCATATCTCCACCGACATGTCTACAAAGTTTTGTGGCGTTACATGAATCCGTTTGGAAGAAGTTTAAAAAGTGCCTTTTTGTGATTTTCCACGCCCCCTTTTCGACAGGGGGGGCGTGGAAAGGTAGCCAGTTCTAAGTTAGTCTCTCAAGACTAAGTTGGCTCCCGCAATTTACAAATGTGCCGCCTAACCGTCTGTACTTGGCAGCTCTCAAAGTTGGTCAAAGAATAAGGCAGGATGTCCGGTCAAAACAAGGCGGGACATCTCCTCATTTTCCCCAATCACCTGCCTCCGTTATGTTTCAGAGATTTGCGATTGGTCGAATACAATCGAACCTCCTTTCGGTCTGAGGTGTTTATTTCTTTGGAAGACGACAACTTCCTCGGTCTAAATTATTTTATTTGATATTTTGAAAGTTATGCACCAAAACAAGTTACATAATGCATCAGTGGCAACGTGACACCGGTTCCACAATAAAACGGTCCTCTTTTTCTTAATGGGCTGAAGTACAGACTGTCTCTGGACTGTCTGAAGCATTTGAAGATTGTGGAAGAGATAGACTGCACTGAGAGACTAGTCCTAAGTTGGTCCATGACCTACTTTTCTACAAGGTTTCATGCAAATCTGTTCATAACGGAGATATCGTGCGGACAACAGAGGCGAAAACATGACCTCCTGCCCCCCTAACACACACACACACACACACACACACACACACACACACACACACACACCTGTAGGATGGTGAAGTTCTCGAGCACACTGTTCATCATGTATTTCTCTGGCAGGTGTTTCAGTTTGTGGATGAAGTTGATCATGTATTCACACATGGGTGAGCGGTGGATACGGAACACACACTTCCCTCCTTCCACACGAGCATATTCTGTCTGGAGGAGAAAATACACGCGTGCATACTAATTATTTTAATGCACGTTGATGCCTAGCTGTGCAATACAATCACGGCCATGACAGTGTCGAGTTGATTTAAGAAGTGTCTCTCTCACCTCAACCTTCTCCACCACCTGTTTGCCAAAGGAGCAGACCTTGGTGGAGACACTGATGGTGATGTTCTCTGTCCCACTGTACTGGCTGCTGACACCGTAGAACGCCCCGGAACCTTCCTCAACGTCACTGCTCAGGTCCGCCTGGAACGGGCACATTAGACAGATTGAGAGAGAGAGAAAGCGAGCGAGAGAGCTAGAGATGCACTGTATCTGTCCTTGACCCGACGTTTCCTCTACTGGTTTAGAGGAAACCTAAGGTCAAGGAGTGACGCAGAACAAACCCATCTCCGACGTGTGCATGCCTACATGTTTGTGTGTGAGGATTCCCACCATGGGCCTGCAGTCAAATTCTCCTACTTTCCATAAAGACACAGCACTCTACTGAGCTATGCATTTTTATTCCTTCCTGTTTTATGAATATTTCTGCGCTCAGGAAAGCTCTAAAGGGGAATCAAAACAGTCTTCCAGTACAGTTGCATGTACAGTATGTAAACAGCTGAAGCCCATCTCATCTAATTGAGTGGTCTTCATTAACCAGGGGTCCGTGACCCCTAGAGGTCCGTCAATTTTTGTCAAAAGTAGTTTGTGGAAAAAAATAATAACAATAATTGTGTAAACTACAAGCATGAAAAGACAATAATAAGCTACTTTTGACAAAAATGATTTGCAAAGTGAATCTGATGAAGCAATATGTGAAACGGGTTGTTCACTCCTTGATTTTATGATTGTAATCTGTTAATAAAAAAAATTGTTAATCCTGATATCCTGGTGTGCGCTGGATTATATATCTTATATTAAAATACAAACAGATTTTTTTTTATTTTCGTAGGGGGTCCCTGCTCTGTTTCTCTATCAACCAAGGGGTCCTTGGGTAAAGTGCTCCATTTGTAATACAGTATATATATATATATATATATATATATATATATATATATATATATATATATATATATATATATATATATATAATACAATTATAAATAACATTTCTCTGAGTTCCTGGTTCTGGAAAATACCATGACAACATTCCAGGAGTTCCAGAAATTCCAAGCCCAGTATGACCTGTGGTGTGTGTACTGACCCAGAACTTGACGAGGAAGAAGGCGTTGTGAGGCCCTTTTTCATAGAGCTCCTTCAGGCCTCCCTTCTTCTCGGGGAACTTGTCGTAGATCTGCCGTACGTCGACCGACTCCAGCACAGGGTCGCTGTAGCCCGGGTTCGACTGGCCAATGTGTACGAAAAGGTGTTTATACTGTAAAGGGACAAGAGGGACGCAGTGAGGAAGAGAGAGGGGGGCAGGAAGGAAAGGGGGGGACAGACGGTAGGGGGATTTGCAAGATTCGCTATCATTGACGTCTCAACAAAAAGCACAGTGTGTGTGTGTGTGTGTGTGTGTGTGTGTACCGTCTCTGTGTCTCTCTGTGTGTGTGTGTGTGTGTGTACCGTCTCTGTGTCTCTCTGTGTGTGTGTGTGTACCGTCTCTGTCTCTCTGTGTGTGTGTGTGTACCGTCTCTGTGTCTCTCTGTGTGTGTGTGTGTACCGTCTCTGTGTCTCTCTGTGTGTGTGTGTGTGTACCGTCTCTGTGTCTCTCTGTGTGTGTGTGTGTGTGTGTGTACCGTCTCTGTGGCTCTGTGTGTGTGTGTGTGTACCGTCTCTGTGTCTCTCTGTGTGTGTGTGTGTACCGTCTCTGTGTCTCTCTGGCTCTCCAGGAAAGCAGAGTACTCCAGCAGCCGTAGCTTCTCCGATGCGATGGTTCTGTCTTGCCATACGGGAGCTGCTATGGCTGCAGGGCGCGGGGGCGGCAGGGGCTCGTAACCTATCCAACATTCAAAAAGAGGAAATCATCATTGGCATAACGGGCGATAATAACGACGACGATCTCTCGGCGGAGTGCGTTTTGTGCGCGCGCACACTTACTGAGGGGCGTGGGGAGAGGGGCTGGTAGCGTGGTGTACGGGGGCTGTGCAAAGGGCTTGATGCTGTCGTGGAGGAGGGGGAAAAAAAGAAATGAACATTGCAAAGCCAAAGAAGAAGGAGTAATTTTACCAGCTCAAAGAAGGCCACATTCTCCAGTTTGAGTTGTCAAAGTAAAACGGTGATACTTACTCCTGAGAATGTCCAGGCTGTCCTGGCATTGGGCCAGCCCAAAACTAGACAAAGGGAGGAAGGGAAAAACATGACTGATTAAATTATTGGGAATGTAGAAAAGTACAGAGGTGTGTGTGTGTGTGTGTGTGTTAGGGGGTGGGGAATCGATACAGCATAGTATTGCGATATTTTGCGTGGCAATACTGTATCGATAGACGAACACAAAGTATCAATATTTGGAAATGGCAATAAATAATACCCCATCATGAGTTAGGTATCGTGATATCGTATCGTGGGCCCTCTGGTGATTCCAACCCCTATGTCCTACCTATGACTTTTCCTTTGGGGGACAAATTTTCAGTTGAAACTAGAACGACCGCAATGCGGACTTATGCCTCCGCCATTAGATCATTCTTGAGTCCAAATCGCCATTTGAGGCAAATTGGAAGAAATTCCATCAAGGTGCTCCTGTGATGTTGCGTTACAGAGCTTGGAAATTGGGTGTGTGTGGTCACAGTGACCTTGAACTTTGACCACCAAAATCTAATCAGATCATCCTTGAGTCTAAGTCGATGTATGAGGAAAATTTGATGAAATTCCATCAAGGCGTTCCTCAGATATCGCGTTAACAAACATCGTACGGACGTACGGAAGGACGTACGTACGGACGGACAACCCGGATCCATAATGCCTCCGGCCTGGCTATCGCCGGCGGAGGCATAAAAAGGTAATAAATGGAAATATATGTGCCAACGCAATACTCAGTCAGCATATCGCAAAATTGTTTACAATCACAATAATATTGTATCGTGACTTAAGTATCATGATAATATCGTATTGTGGGGTCTCTGGTGATTTTCACCCCTAGTGTGTGTGTGTGTGTCTCACCCTGACTGGCGGAGGGAAGGGGGTCTGGTGGTGTTTCATCACGCTAGCAGAGACGATCTGAGCCGACGAGAGGTTTGCTACTGTCTGCAGGGCCTTGTCTTTAGATGCCTGGTCCTGCGTGAGAACGAGGGGGGAGAGAGAGAGAGAGAGAGAGAGGTCATACAGATTATCTCTCTCTCTCTCAATAATCTTGCTCTTAATGAATGTTGGGCAACTTTCCAAAGCCAGTTTAGACAGCCAGCCAGCCAGCATGGTGGTGCAGCACTACGTATGAGAAGGAGGAGGAGACTGAAGGAGGAGGAGGAGACATGGAGAGCAGGACAGAGGTGCAAAGCAGGTATAGGGGGGGGGGGGGGGGGGGGGGGTTGGGAGGTGCCAAAGCAGGAGGCACACCAAAATAGCAGGCTGCTACTGTATTAGAACTAACTGGAGCCATCACCCAGTAGTTAACTACTGACACTTTCAAACATACACATGAAGGAGGGGTCGGGAGTCTGGGCAGTGGGACTGGATTGTGTGACTAGCAAAAAAAACATAATGCCAACCACTAAGCACAAAGCCTGAAGCAGCAGAAAACTGTAGTTGAACCAAAAACTTACCAAGTTCATGGCCTATGGCAAAGAAGACACACATTATTATTATTATTATTATTGGACTTCAAAACACATTGGAGAAATAAGTGGGTCACACACCATCATCAGACATGGGTAATAAGGAACAAGACATTCCTCAGCACATAAAAGCCCTGAGCTGAATCTACCAACACATCTACCCACAACCCTGGAGTCAGCAGAACACATCCACCTTATATTGACATGGCAGGTGACTTCCTATGATCCTGTAGCACCTTGATGAGTACTGACAACACAACACGTTGAATGTACTGGTCGACCCATATGGGTTTGTCAATGTTTAGAGCAGTGTGGCCAATTTGTAATGCCCATATCATGTTGAGTTTTTTTTTGGCATCTGATAAAATACAATAATAACAAATAAATGACACAAAATTGCTAAATGAACATTTATTTAACACTAATGTCATTGTCTCTGCATTGTCTGAGTTTGCTTCAGGAGATATGCACTGACTCTGTCTGCAGTGTGCACTTGTATCAAAACAAAACAAAAGAAATGTCCACAGGTCATCAAAACACTCAACTTTGTAAAAACAATGAAACAAACAAAAATAACATGTGACTAAAGTCAAAGTGTGTGTGCAGTGCACTTAACAGGATTCATCAGCAGATGGCAGCATCTCCTCGTTTCTGAGAGAGAGCGAAATGTTCTTGTTTACGTACGCCGATCATCTCAAAATGCCATTAATCGGCCCAATTAACCGGCCGACCGATGAGTGGGCGGGGCCTGTGACTAGACTAGATGAATGTATTGGAAGCTGTCATGAAGCAGAAGCTTTGTGATTGTGTATTACAGGGCAACAGCAAGTCGAATGCCTTTGGCACAAAATCATGAAGAAGTGTAATCACAGAGCAGAATAAAACCAGAAGAAAAGTGCTGAGACAGACAAGATATAAAGGACTGGGAGAGGCGGGGAGGGGGGCAGGGGGGAGGGGGGTAGAGAAATACATGGAAGGGGGAAAAACTTCAACTAAGTCTACGCATGATGTGTATAAGGAGCATATTCAAAATGAAAACTCCCCTGTGTGTGTGCGTGCGCAGGCATTCGTCTGCAACTCTGGGTCCCGTGCGCAGTTTGGTGTCAACTAAGCTTGCTACTGAATCTCATGGAAATGTCACAACTCTCCTCCTGAACTCCTGAACAACTCCTCTCCCACAGTTCAGACAGCCAAACATCAGCAAACATCTGGCCTCACGCTGATCAATGCCACATGAGTCATGACTACACTACACATGACTACAAACATGGAGGGAGTGAGAGCATTCAGCGCACATTACAAGCGCTCAAATATAAAATGCTTCAAAATAGAATTACATTGAGCCTAAAGCGGCTTCTCCCTGCTCGCACAGCGCCCCCCTACTGATGACCTACAGTAACTCCCTAGAGTTTAGACCTATCCTCCACAAAGACATCTACTGGCTTTAAGGGCTTATGATTTCCACAATGCAGAAAACATGGATGGAATCACAGAATTTGGGAATAAAAATGGAATCAACTGTAAAACATGGAATGGAATATTGCAGAATTTTCCATTTTGGCTGAAATTGTAAAAAAAAAAAAAAAAAAAAAAAATTTAGTAACCCATTTCATAATTGTAAAATAAGCCTAGACAAATAATTCTGTTTTCAAATGGGGTGTTTTGAGAGGGGGGTCAGCCTTGCGTAGGACTCTTACGTCATCTCACAACTTGGTTGTCACTTTGAGAAATATGTCGAAGAGGCTGTCTGAGACGGTCAAGTCATCACAAAAAGCAGCACACACAAAAATCGACCCCAACCCATGAATTCTAATTAACACATTCACTGCCAGCCGTTTTTTTTTTACTGTAGGTAGGTTCTGCCAGAGGGTTTTTTTGAGGATTCTGGCTCATCTTTCAAGACCCGAGGATTCTTTTCTGCTAAGATTTTGTGAACACACAATATCTCAAAAGAACTACCGTAATAGAATGTGTGCTTTCTCTGTCTAAAAGAGTTCGTTTGTAGAGTTAGTAGTTATGTAAGCATTAGCAGTTGAATACAGCATGGTTTCAGCGTCTGGAAAATTATTCTGAGATAAATGGCTTTTTGTGAAATTCGATAGAACAGTCACTTTAACCATTCATTTTTGGCATCAGTAAGACGTCAGACATCTAAACAATAGTTTTGAACAGTAATTTCCTCCATAACAGCAGGAAACACCCCTCTGCTTCAAACTCCTCCCTCCATGTGTGTTCTTCTTGGCTGCAGCGGGCGTGTCACAAGCTCGTTGCTGCTGCTGCTGTAACCTCGCGTCACCAGGCTCACTGCTTCTGCTGCTGCTGCCTGTCTGCTGGCGGCCGCTGTGCAAGTCTGGATATGGGCTCGCTCGTTTCTTGTGATTTCGGTTGAGAGCTTTGATGAAGCTTTTGCGATTCTGGTCTTATTTATGCTGCGTGTTTCAAAGTGTGTTCCACCCGTAATCTATTATGCAAATTTGCAATCCCGCACCGCCAGCAATCAGCGCGAAAACGAAAGCGTTTTCGCCAATCCATTTTCATGAGAATGGCTTCCTCAAACTGCTTTTTGCTTGCCTTCCTCTAGTCTGGGAGAGCACTGTCGCCACTTAGTGGGTCCGTGGAATGGGTTGTACACGTTCGCTGGCTTCAATATTTTTATAGGAGACGTGGGGAGCGTTGATCCACGTCCCACCGCCAAAAAAAAAAAAAAAAAAAATTTAAGCCGAGATATCTCGTCATTGGCAGTGAACCGTTGGATTCTGTAAGCCGAGATATCTCGTCAATGGCAGTGAACGTGTTAAAATGGGAAAAAACTTAATCTGGGGGGGAAAATCGAAAGGATTTCATATGGCTCTAGGTCCAGCTGGATCTGGGCCACAGGCAGAGTGAAGGCAGTGTCAGTGAGCGTTTATATACCTTGAGCTTAGACTGAATCTCACGAGACTTTCTCCTGGCCAAGACTTGCAGGTGACTAGAGACCTGAAGAAAGACAGGATGAAGGGAAGAGGAGGGGAAAGGAGAGGAAAAGAAGAGAAGAGAAGAGGGGATGTGACTACAGAGGGAAGGGAGAGCGTGCGTGATTCAGATGGCACCCACCTTGATGCCCGCCTGGTATTCTCGTACCCTCTTGCGTGCCAGAACCTGAATGTGACTAGACACCTGGAGTGTAGGGGGCGGGGCCAGGGTTATCCACACATGACATCACAAACGTTAACATGTGCAAAAACACTAGGGCTGTCACTTTTCATTCGAAATTCGAATTCAACTTCGAATGTGGGGGAGGAGGGCATGTTCGAATGTATAATTGACCTGTTCGATTTTTTTTTTTTTTTTTTTTTTAATTAACCAACTGCTGCTTGCTGGTAATGTTAATCCCATGTCAGAAAAAGTCTCCAGATTTGTCGCGTTAGTCTCTTCTGAGAAAGATTGTCTCCAGGGTCTGAAAAGTTGTCTCGAGTTGGATGCAGCCAAGTTTGTGAGGCAGTGTTGTGACTGTGAGCGTCCAAGCTAACACGTCGGGCTGATGCCCGGTGGCCTGGCCTGATTTTTTTTTTTTTTTAATTAACCAAAAAACTTCGAACTTCGAACATTTTGCGGGCAATTAAAGTTTGTTCAAACTTTATTTTGGGAAAAAGTGACAGCCCTAAAAAACACTACAGCTGAATTACACATAATACAGTTGAAGAAACTATTGTCAAAGGAGTCATATTCAATGAGTAACATTGACTGGTGGAAACCACTCACACAAACCACCGTTTGCATGTGGTCAGTTCTGTAGAGCTGAACAGTCACGTCGCTCAACAGTCACGTGACGTCGCTGCGTGACGTCTCCGGGTCCACGAGATAATTCCCCGTTCATTTTCTTCATAGGCATTTAGAAAAATCCTCGTATAACAAGTTTTAAGCCTGGACCCAAGCCAACTGGCGACCTACCGAATCATGAGTGGCCCATAAAACATTTCACACAAAAACAAAAAAGAAAACTTAGGAAAATAAAACAAAAATATGATTGTTTTCCTCCTTATTATTTTGCGTTTTTTGCTCCAAGTGAAATGTTTTATGATCACGATTCAGTAGATCGCTGGTTGGCCTGGTTCCAGGCGTAAAACTCGTTATATACAAGTCTAAGAATTTTTCGAAATGTCTATGGAGAAAATGAAATGGGGGGAATTTTCTTCCGGACCGGGAGGCCTGTATACTGTGTACTTTTGCCAACCCAGTTTAGATGAAACCACGCCTCAAACTCATTTGATTGGTCGCCCCATGGCATATGAGTTCGGAGGAGTGGCTTACTTGGCACTAGGGATGTTCATCAGTTATCGAAAATCGATAATTGATCGTTAAGGAATGGAATCGATCATGTGGAATTGTTATCGATTATTGTTTTTGTTTTTTTGTGGACTAGGTTTGGGTGGAATTCGTTCCTCCTCGCCCCACTCCATTGCACAGCCGACTAACGTGAGGTGGAGCTTCATATAGTCTCTAGTTTTCTGGCTGGGCACGGGCCTTTGTGCCAACAAAACTGTTTTAAACATGGGGAATTCACACCGGCATGCCCCGGGGACAGCAGAGTGTTGGAGAGGAGACACATTGAAATAAAGAGTTCATTGAGGAGAACACGTTGTCTTTCGTATTTCTGCCATAGGCATTCATTTTGTAAAAAAAAAATATATTATTAATATGATCGATAATTGATCGTTAATTTTCCCCGATTTTCGATTTTGGACATTTTTCAAAATGAACATCCCTACTTGGCACGTACGTGAAGACGACCAATCAAATGAGTTTGGGGCGTGGTTTCATCTAACCTGGGTTGGAAAAAGTATACACGCGACCCGGGAGCTGAGGAAAAGTGGGCGGTCACTGTTGAGCTCTATCCCTGTATGTATAACCAGAGGTTTTCAAAGTGGGGGCTCCAAACCGGTTCAGCTTCCACAGCCTCACACTTTGAAAAGCCCTGCTGTATACACAGTACCAGTCGTCTGCCCATGCATACCTGTTTGCGTGTGCGTGTCTTCCCCGTGCGTAGCTTGATGTAGCGAGCTATCAGCTCATTGCGACCTTGAATAGAGCAGAGGGAAATTGGGAAATTAAGACGGAAGCACTTTCACAAATAAATATAAAATCAAGCGAAACTATAATGTTAACACAAGCAGATATGGGACATTGTGTTTGGTGTTATCTCAGCACCTTGGTTACACACAGTGTCAAAGCGACAGTTTGTGTGTGGTGCGTGTTAACAGAACAGAAAAGCTTTATGTGAGAGAGAAAAGAAAGTAGCGATAGCGCTGCTGGTAGTAAGCCCTTTAAGGAACACTTTAGAACACTCTATCCCAAATCAGGATATTGTGTGAGTGTGTGTGTGTGTGTGTGTGTGTGTGTGTGTGTGTGTGCGCGCAGCGTCAGGATCTGCTGCTCTTCCGTGAAGCAGTGACATTATTGACGCCATTGGAGCCCTCAACATTTATGGACGGTAAACATTGTTCATCTGCATAATGCAGTACTACCAACATTGTAATGATACAAAGCAGGTTGAAAGTTGGCAAATTGTTCCTTTAAGAGAGGTTGGCAATCCATTTGATCAAGTCAGTTTACTTTTTAGATTTACAGCATCTAGGCGACACTCTTCTCCAGATCTACCAAGGGTTAGCAGATCATCTATGCCAGGGCTTCCCAACCTTTTTTGTGCCAAGGACCGGTAGATACATGGGAAAAAAAGACGCGGACCGGTTGTCAATTTGAATGGTTTTAGTTACATATATATTTACTCACCAGGTGACGACAAAGGGTAAATAACAGCATTTTGTGTTGTACTGTATGTAGCCTACAGTATTTATGTTTTTGTTTCAATAAATGTCAACTTGACCACACACAGCCTATAATATTATAGCCTATGTTTATTTAAAAAAAAAAAAAAAAAAAAAAATTACCGGGCTCACGGCCCGGTACCGGTCCACGGATCATCTAGGTGACACTCTTCTCCAGGTCTACCAAGGGTTAGCAGATAAGGGTTTGTTTTTCTGCTGAAGAACTCCCCCAAGACGACACATGGATCTTGCTGGGATCAAACCAGTGACTTTCCTCGACAGACCCTTGAAACCCCTAGCCTGTTCTCCCAGCTAGGTTCTCCTAATGAGATGATTTGGAGATCAACCACGTTTACAAAATTCCAAACTCCAGGACAGCAGCCGTAATACTTCCAAGCATGGATTCAAGGTCCAGGGATGCAAACTCATGGAGAGTGAAAAAGGTGACAGATACCAGGGCAGACACAAAACCACTCAGAAATCATTCACATAGGTGACCTATTTTGGGATAAAAAAAAAGAAAAGAAAAGATGACTACGAGTTTTCCTCCCTGGTTTCTGAAAATGTTCCACGGGGATCTTGGTCCATGTCAACATGCAGAATGAGTCTTGCCGTTCTCCCCTGACCTCTCTCATCAACAGGATGCTTTTTTCATCACACCACTCTCCGTAAACCTCTAGACACTGTAGTCAATGACAATCCCAGGAGGTTGATGTTTGTGAGATGCTGGAACTGTCTGCTGCATCTGGCACCCACGTTCATATACCACGTTCAAAGTTGCCGAAATCACGTCTTACCCATTCTAATGTGTACTCAAAACAGTGAGTGACCTTCTCGACCCCGTCTGCATGCTTCACACTGATGACTCACTCACTGTCTGGAGGAGTGGAGCCGCTTGTGTAAACAAGGTGTACCTAATAAAGTGCATACTGAGTATTTAGCGTTCTTATAGCATTTTCCACCACATGAAAATCTCATACTCCAATTTTCAGATATATATTTTTGTACTGTCTTTGAGTTAATTTTGTTTCTGGCTTTCTATGTGTTGAGTAATTTCTATGATAGAAATTCAATCAAGGTCTCTAAAGTAAAGGTAAAGTAAAGGTAAAGTCCCACTGATTGTCACACAATGTGTGAAATTTGTTCTCCGCATTTGACCCATCCCCTGGGGGAGCGGTGAGCGGCAGCGTGCGCCGCGCTCGGGAATCACATGGTGATTTAACCCCCCAATTCCAACCCTTTGATGCTGAGTGTCAAGCAGGGAGGCGATGGGTCCCATTTTTATAGTCTTTGGTATGACTCGGCCGGGGATCGAACTCACGACCTCCCAGTCTCAGGGCGGACACTCAGACCACAAGGCCACTGAGCTGGTCGAGTGTCTCGGTAGAGTCTAGAGACCTTGAAACCCATTTAAAAATGAGTCTTAATATTAGGGATGGGCATTTTAAGCAATTTAAATACTCGAGTACTCTCCTTCTATTATGAACGAGTGCTCGAGCACTCGTGCAGGGGGGAGGGGGGTCTGTGTGATTACTATGGTAATGACTGAGCAGGGGTAATCTGCTGTGTGGGGAGCTGTTCACACATGACGTTTGCATTTTTGCATGGAAAAAGCGCTACCTGGAGCATTTTTTGTCAGGAGAGGAACTGACTGATATTGGGTGACGCTAAGCTAACAGATTCTAATGCCTACCTCAGACAGTAGCCTATCTCCGATGGTTGGATGGATGACATTAGCGCTTTGGAGCAGACACGTTGTGAAACAAGCGAAGGCATTTCCATGTCCATTGTCCATTATTCCAGGTTATTGTCCAGTATCATCCATTTCACTTTATGATCACTGTTACATTAAGGTCCGGTGTTCTGCCAAAAAGTGAAAACTGACCAGTGTGATTAACGTTACAGCTGCAGCTGAATAGTGATCACCATGAAGCGATTGTCTCCCAAAAAGTGATTATTTCTCCACATTTCTTGTGACTAACGTTATGGGAAACGACAGTGTAGTCAGTAAACTAGTGCAATGTTTTGAGTTTTATCGGGCGTGCGCTGTGAAGAAGCGTGCGGGAGCATATCTCCAGCCACCATTTTCGGGATGAGCTGGAAAACTTCCGGTTAAAACTTTCAAAATAATGTTACTTAAACAAAAGTAAATAGCTTATTGATGCACGTTGGAGGAGAAAAAGTATTTCAACGAATGAAGCAGCAAACCTTGTATCAAAATACTCGTTGTGATGTTATATGGCGTGAATCTGTGGCTGTAACGCATTACTCAAAATAAATAAGGTTACGTTACAATAAGCGTTTTATTTTGAAAGCAACAAAGCGGATGACGTACTTGTACATTCTGGCTGACTTGACGCCCGTGCAGTTCATGCTGCCAGATCCACATGACGATGCGTGCGTAGATCTTAGACCATTTTTAAAGGGGTGGGGAGTGGGGCGAGTACCCGAACAGCAGAAACGTTACTCGAATACTGACGTTATGAACGAGTGCTCGAGTACCCGAGTACTTATCAATGAAAATCATCACTATATGGAGACATGAGGTCCATATGATAGCAGTGTTTATATGAATTGTGTATATTATGAATTATGTCATTTTAAGTTTTTGTCGCTGTGTGAGATTCTCACACAGCCTGTGTCAGAGTTAGCCTCGCTCCCTGGTCCAAAGCAGACAGACAAGTGGTAGGAGGATTGGATAGAAAGAGAAGAGAGTCATATGGTGAACAGACAGCCAACGAGTGGTCACTCACTACACACAGTAGTGCATGGTCAGCGGGTTGTTTCTCTGCCTCCCTCTCTCCCACCCTCACCTGATGAGTCGCTCCTCTCTGCTCTGACTCACTCTGCTCTGCTCTAACCACACTCACTCTGCTGCACATGTGAGAAGATGAGAATGAGAGGCTAAAGACAAGTGACCAAATCTGAGGACAATTTCACTGCGGTCATATTTACATCACACACATATGCACCACTAACATCATCATCATCATCATCATCAGTGATCATTTCTGGGTAGTGGGGCGATGCTGCTGGGAGTTAGGTCAGGCTTAGTCACATGACCTCTGTGGGTGTGGGTGTGTGTGTGTGTGTGGACTTACCAGAATTCCCCAACATCTACTGATGGGGATGACTCAGACAGACACAGAGGTCTACTCCAATTCCCAAAACTGAACACAAGCATTTTCACGGTCTGCAGGCGACCACAACCCCCCCAAAAATCACTCTATATCTAAAAAGAGTATAAGGACAAAGTACACTAAGCAAATAAGGCCTGGTCTAACAAGTTTGGTTATTGCCAAAAACGTAAATTTGTTACTAAAATACCATCATTAACACATTGACTGCCAGCCGTTTTTTTTTGCTGTAGGTAGCTTTTGCCAAGCCGTTTTTTTGAGGATTCTGGCTCATTTTACAAGAGCCGAGGATTCTTTTCTGCTTGGAGTTTGTCAACACAAAGTTCACAAAAGTACTAATAGAATGTGTGCTTTCTCTGTCTAAAAGAGTTAGTTTGTAGAGTTAGTAGTTATGTAGATATTAGCCGTTGAGTACAGCATGGTTTTAGCGTGTGAGACAGGAAGCTGAGATAATCGCAGTTTTGTGAAATTCAATCAAACACGCAGAACAGTCACTTTAACCATTTATTTTTGGCATCAGTGAGAGATCAGACATCCAAACAATATAGTTCCGAACGCCCTCTCCTTCAACTCCTCCCTCCGTGGGCGTGTCTAGTGGCTTTCAGCCTGCGTTTGTCACGAGTGCTCTGCTGCTGGGAGCCTGGCAGCAAGTTTGAGCAGCCTGCCTCCCTGGCAGCGAGTGTGGATACTGTAGGTCTCACTCGTCTCTTGGGTTTGAGAGCCCCGATGAAGCCCCGTGCGACTCTAGGCTTTATGCTGCCCACCATGGACAGTAGCCACACAGTCCGCAAGCGTCCCCGCCTACAGTATGAGAATGAGGCTCGTTCGTTTCTGACTGTAAAATCGCCAAGCCATTTCCTTGATTTCCTTCCTTGGAGGAAGCAGCCGCGGGAGGCGGCTGCTTTTGGTTGACTTTATATCTGTCGGGAGAGGACCGTCGCCACCTAGCTGGTCGGTAAAATAGATTACCGTAAATTCCGGACTATAAGACGCACCGGTGTATAAGCCGCGGGACCAAAATTGACTATTTTTTTCTTCTATAAGCCGCACCGGACTATAAGCCGCGGGTGTTTTGATGTTTAATTACCATATGAAAGGGTTCGTGCACAGAGAGGAATGTCGGGAAAGCGATGGCTGTTTGGGGAAGCTCCCATTTATTAACATTTCAACAAAACAAAACAAAAGTCAGGTCACTAATCCCCAGACAAAATCACACAACAATAGGCTATATGTGCAGCAAACCTGTAACCAGAGAAGTCAAGTCACTAATCCTCGTCTTCCTCTTCTTCCTGCGTACTGAAACCACCAAAGTCCTCATCTTCAGTGTCGGAAACGAACAGGTTCAGGGTGGCTTCGTCAACCACTCTCCTCTCTCCTTCAGGTGCCATGGCACGAGTCCGATACCTCACGAGTCCGACACCTCACGAGTCCGAAAAAAGAGGCTAACTTCCCCCAGACCCTAACCCAAAACCTAACCTCTCCCACCCCCACGCCTAAACCTAACATCCCCCAGACCCTAACCCAAAACCTAACCTCTCCCACCCCCACGCCTAAACCTAACCTCCCCCAGACCCTAACCCAAAACCATGAGGTGTCGGACTCGTGAGGTATCGGACTCATGAGGTATCGGACTAGGGGGCAGTCCCCGTGGCGGTGATCCTCTTCATCCCGCAGCAGTCCAGCGTTTTGGAACCCGTTGGTAATTGTGGATGTTTTCACACTCCTATAATATTCCGTGATCTTCCTTTGTGTGAATTCGCCGAAGTTTGTGATTTTCTCCTGGTAGTCGGGAGGGAGTTGTTCAGTAGTTCTCCCCCGGACGGACAGTCCCTTTTGCCCAGGTTACGCGCGGCTGCTCTGTTTGATCGGCGGCTGCTCTCTTTTAATGCGAGATTGACTGCTTTCAACTTGAAAGCTGCCTCGTGTTTCTGCCTACCTTCCCCATGGTAAGTGAGAGTGTTGCTTCTACTGCTCGTCTTGTTGTGAATATTCCTTGATCTTCCTTTGTGTGAATTCGCCGAAGTTTGTGATTTTCTCCTGGTAGTCGGGGGAGGGAGTTGTTGCCCGAGTGGCCGTTTGCTTACCGTAATTACCATATGTAAGTGGTCACGCACAGAGGGGATTGTCGGGAAGAGATGGCTGTTTGAGGAAGCTCCCATTTACCGTATTACAACATTTCAACAAAACAACATAACACAACACCACCGTTGTTTATTTTTACAGTGCACACAGTGTCCGCGGTGTGGTGAAAAGAGGGCAAGAGAGGAAATTAAAACAGAAGTGGATTTATAGTTAGAAAGAGTGCTAAAAAAGAGAGATTTTTTTTTTTTTTTTTTTTTTTTCTGAAAAAATCCATAGATAAGACGCACCGTTATATAAGCCGCAGGGGCCAAAAAACGGGAAAAAAGCCGCGGCTTATAGTCCGGAATTTACGGTATACACATTCAATACTTCCAATATCTCCATAGGAGACGCGGGGGGGCATTGATCCACGTAGCACCGTCAAAAAAAAATATATATATTTTTTGACGACTCAACTCGTCGGTGGCAGTGAACAGCTGGATTGTGTTTGACGACTCAACTCGTTGTTGGCAATTAACGTGTTAAAACAAGTAACCTCTATGTAGGACCAGATGATTTCCGCAAAATGGAAAAAACCGACGGAATCATGGAATTAATTTGGTAATAAAAAGTGAATCAACTGTAAAACATGGAATATTGCAGAATTTCCCATAATTTGGCGGAAATTTATAAAAGTAGGCCCATTGATCAAAGGTAAAAGTAGACCTAATTATTATAGTAACCTAAATTATTTCATAATACTAAAATAGGCCGAGAGAAATGATTACGTTTTCGATTGGGGTGTTTTGTGAGAGGGTTCGGTGTTGAATGGGACCCTTACGTCACCTCACAACTTCGTTTTCACGTTGAGAAACATGTGGAGGAGGCCATATATATATATATACTAACCATAAATTAAAAATAAAATGGAAAAAACTGAATTTGGAAATAAATAAAACTGATTTATTTGATATGGCCCTAAGCCTCTATGTTATGTGGGTCACCGTGCGAGTGGAAGAGCTGCTGAGCTGATCTGTCTGCTCCTCCTAACTTAAATGCAGGACAGACACGTGTGACATCATGGTGATAGCATAGATGGCATAGTTCAACAGGAAGAGGTAGGGTAAATGTAATCAATCCCGGAGGGTGTCCGTCCATGATCTTAGTCGCACCAGAATCTGCCATGTCAGTGATGTTGACGGACTGCATGTGCCCACGTCACTAAAGATTCCAACCTACGCTTACTTGCCCTGTAGAAAGTGTCTACTTAAACTAGCCCAGTCCTAATAGTAAGTGACATAAACTAGCCCAGTCCTAATAGTAAGTGACATAAACTAGCCCAGTCCTAATAGTAAGTGACATAATAAACTAGCCCAGTCCTAATAGTAAGTGACATAATAAACTAGCCCAGTCCTAATAGTAAGTAGGGATTTCCGGTTTGAAGGTATACCCCGGTTTGAAAAAGTCACGGTATCAAAACCACTAAGATTTGCCGTCATACCTTCTCCACGGTATCAGCTGTTTCCCCAAAACAACGTGCCGGTTGCTTGCAGAGTGCAGCTTACGCGGCCCCTCCCCCTTGCTGCATGCCTACCTAGACGCACAGTAGTGAGGAGCTGTGAGGAGCTGTCCTTGACTGTGTTTACAACCGTGTGTGTGATAAAGCAGGAGAACGCAAGGAAGGACCCCCCTGAACTTTCCCCCCATCTAAAAAGACGACGTCGGCTGTATGGGAATATTTCGGCTATTGTAAAATCACAGATGGCCATAGCCTCAACGCGAGACTCATCAGAATGACTGATGAGTCTCGCGTTGAGCCTAGGATGGCCAGGGCTTAGATCTGCGTGAGCACGACCCGTCGTTATTTGTCAAATTCAAGCTACATTAAAACGTTGTCTTGCTTCAACATACATCGCATTGGACATAAACTATTTCCACCCGCAGGTTTGAGGAGTAGCTAACAAACGTCAGATAAATACTCTCTATAGGCTAACGTTACCTACTGAGGCAGCTAACATGGCTAATTAGCTAGCTAACACCAGCTATCTTTCTCCTCTAAACTAACGTTAACGTTAGTTGACTGAGCGAACGTCGCTGTACAGCAGGTCGTTATCAAAACGTATTACACTGAAGAGAAGTAACATTAGAAAATGACGAAAGACTCCTCCAACCTGTCAGTGGAAAAGTATGCACAAACTTTGTGTGTGTGAGTGAGAGAGAGAGAGAGACAGAAACAGGGACAGAGGCTGTGTGTGTGTGTGTGTGAGGAAACAATAATTGTGTCCAGTGTTCACCCATTACAAAAGAGAAGCGTGTATTTGATATTATTATGATGTTTTAGTTTCACATAAAATTAATTAGATTAAATCGTTTACATTTATAAGTAAGAACAGTACTATATTAACATAGTATAATAACAAACTATATTAACACATACTTGCCAGTTAACTGTCATTACAGTTGGAGGTTACATTAACATGTTTTCTCAGTCCACAATTCAGCAAACTGTTAACACATTCACTGCCAGCCGTTTTTCAATACTGTAGTTAGCTTCTGCCAGAGGGGTTTTTTGAGGATTCTGGCTCATCTTTCAAGAGCCGAGGATTCGTTTCTGTTAGGATTTTGTGAACACACAATATCTCAAAAGAACTAATAGAATGTGTGCTTTCTCTGTCTAAAAGAGTTAGTTTGTAGAGTTAGTAGTTATGTAAGCATTAGCAGTTGAATACAGCATGGTTTCAGCTTCTGAAAATTTATTCTGAGATAAACGGCTTTTTGTGAAATTCGATAGAACAGTCACTTTAACCATTCATTTTTGGCATCAGTAAGACGTCAGACATCTAAACAATAGTTTTGAACAGTAATTTCCTCCATAACAGCAGGAAACACCCCTCTCCTTCAAACTCCTCCCTCCGTGTGTGTTCTTCTTGGCTGCAGCGAGCGTGTCTGTAACCTCGCGTCACCAGCTCACTGCTTTGCTGCTGCTGTGCCTGTCTGCTGGCGGCCGCTGGGCAAGTCTGGATGGGCTCGCTCGTTTCTTGGGGTTCTGAGAGCTTTGATGAAGCTTTTGCGATTCTGGTCTTATTTATGCTGCGTGTTTCAAAGTGTGTTCCACCCGTAATCTATTATGCAAATTTGCAAAACCCCACCGCCAGCTCCCAAGCGCGAAAGCGTTTTCGCCAATCCATTTTCATGAGAATGGCTTCCTCACACTGCTTTTTGCTTGCCTTCCTCTAGAATGGAGAGCACTGTCGCCACTTAGTGGGTCGGTGGAATGGGTTGTACACGTTCGGTGGCTCCAATATTTTTATAGGAGACGTGGGGGGCATTGATCCACGTAGCACCGCCAAAAAATTTTTTTTTTTTTTTTTGACGTCTCAACTCGTCATTGGCAGTCAACCGTTTGATTTTTTTTGACGAGTCAACTCGCCATTGGCAGTGAACGTGTTAAAAATAAAATACATTTTGTTCATTGGCATTTTTTACACATAAAGGTCCGCAATACCGCGATACCGTGAAACCGTGGTATTTTTGTCCAAGGTTATCATACCGTCAAAAACTCATACCGTTGCATCCCTAATAGTAAGTATGTAAACTAGTCCAGTCCTATAATAGTAAGTGACATAAACTAGTCCAGTCCTAATAGTAAGTATGTAAACTAGTCCGGTCCTAATAGTAAGTACCGTAAATTCCGGACTATAAGCCGTGGCTTTTTTCACGTTTTTTGGCCTTTTTTGCCCCCTGCGGCTTATATAACGGTGCGTCTTATCTATGGATTTTTCCAGCAAACGGCCACTCGGGAACCTCCAAAATCTATGGATGTTGGTATGAGGCAGAACGAGAGCAAGACAGACATTATGAGAGCGAGACCCTGATTGGATGATGTTGCAAAAAATGTGCCTCGCGACCTGATTGGAGCACTGTGCCACTACTCTCTCTCAGCCACTACGGTAAAACACCCTCCCTCGCTCCGGGGGGAAAAAGGCAGCGATTGAGCTTGAAAGACAGTCTGAATGAAATTGAATGTAACATTCCCAATTCTATGTATTACATTCTAAAAAACTAACAGCAACATTTTGGAAGGCTAAGCCACACAACTAGCTCGTTGTAATCTAACATCATGCTTCAAAAGATGGAGAACTGGCTGTGTTACGACGATGGCGGCGATTGAGCCTGAAAGCCATGTCTGAGACAGTAGCGAGACAGGAACAACAGCAGCAGCAGCAGCAAAGGATCATGCACAAACCCGAGACGAAAGGGACTGTCCGTCAGGGCGCGGACGACTGTGTCAGCAACTCCCTCCCGACTACCAGGAGAAAATTACAAACTTCGGCGAATTCACACAAAGAAAGATCAAGGAATATTCCATCGGACCGGAGCAGATCATAAATATGGATGAAGTGCCTTTGACGTTCGACCTGCCTCTCACTAGGACTGTTAACAAGAAAGGTGAATCGTCCATCACGTTGAGAACCACAGGTCACGAGAGAACGAATTTCACTTGTGTTCTTGGCTGCACAGCAGCTCCCGCCGATGGTGATTTTTAAGCATCTCACAATGTGTGATTTTGTCTGGGGATTAGTGACCTGACTTTTGTTTTGTTGAAATGTTAATAAATGGGAGCTTCCCCAAACAGCCATCTCTTTCCCGACAATCCCCTCTGTGCACGAAGCCTTACATATGGTAATTAAACATCAAAACACCCGCGGCTTATAGACCGGTGCGGCTTATAGAAGAAAAAAATAGTCACCTTTGAAGGTGCGGCTTATAGACCGGTGCGCCTTATAGTCCGGAATTTACGGTATGTAAACTAGTCCAGTCCTAATAGTAAGTATGTAAACTAGTCCAGTCCTAATAGTATGTAAACTAGTCCAGTCCTAATAGTAAGTGACATAAACTAGCCCAGTCCTAATAGTAAGTATGTAAACTAGCCCAGTCCTAATAGTAAGTATGTAAACTAGCCCAGTCCTAATAGTAAATATGTAAACTAGCCCAGTCCTAATAGTAAGTATGTAAACTAGCCCAGTCCTAATAGTAAATATGTAAACTAGCCCAGTCCTAATAGTATGTAAACTAGCCCAGTCCTAATAGTAAGTATGTAAACTAGCCCAGTCCTAATAGTAAATATGTAAACTAGCCCAGTCCTAATAGTAAGTATGTAAACTAGCCCAGTCCTAATAGTAAGTATGTAAACTAGCCCAGTCCTAATAGTAAGTATGTAAACTAGCCCAGTCCTAATAGTAAGTATGTAAACTAGCTAGGGATGCAGGGGTTAACCGGTTTGACTATTAACCGCGATTTAAAACGTCACGGTTATATAACCGCAGAGGCTCCGCTACACCGAGTGTTTTGTTTCACAACAGTCCGTCAGTTTAAACTCCCATGCGGCGCAGACGGCGCTGGAAGGAGAGGAACCTGTCTCTCTCGCTTCGTTTCCGCACGGACTATTTAGCGGAGGCACCAAACACAGGCAGCTGCCATGTCTCCCAGTAGTAGCCAGTCTGTAGCCTAGCCATCGATGCCAGCCCAACATAAATGTTGCAATACATGTCCCGCAAGGTTTCTGAGATTAGGGGAAAGTCTGAGCTGGTGTTACGTTAAACCAAACGTGGGGAAGAGGCAGCGGATTTGTTTAGCGTTAACATACAGTCATTGACGTTAACGTTAGCTGTTGTGGCTAATGTTAGCTAGCTGGCCATAGCCTAGCGTACATAGTTCCTCAAGCTTGTTGTGACCAAACATCCCCGCATTTAAAGCACTTCATGCTCCCAGCGCTGGCCTAAACCATAGAGAACCTCATGCTTTACACGAAAAGAAACATCAAGGGTTTGTGTCAACTCCAAAAGCAACCCGCTAACGTTACATGTAGGCCTAATAACGTGAAGCTAACGTAGCTAGCTGCTTGGCAGTCATGATCTGACTGAGACAAGGAAAACAAATGCGCACATTTACATAACAAACACCAGTCAACACCACAGAGTGTCCTTTCTTTAATCCAGAGGGAGCATTTTCCAGTAAAAAGTGAAACGACACATGATGGCTTATAGTGAGGCTTTCCATGCCTGCCCCATCATCACTTCAATAGAACTGACCCCAATGCAAAATTCATTTCAGACGGCACATTTAGTTGCCAGTAACATGCCAATAAGAGTCTAAGTTACTATGCCTTTTGTGTTTTTTTCTGCAGACTAAGCAGCTATAGGCTTTCGCTTCTATAAAATAATAATAAAATATTTTTTGTATTATATATATATATATATATATTATATATATTATATCAGAAATGTTGTTTGTTTTATGTTCACAATAGTGATGTCAGTTAGATTTGATTAGGTCAGAGCCATGGAATATTAAATCATCCATCTTTGCTCACTACATCTGCCCTTTCTTCTTTTTTTAATCCCAGGTGTGCATAAAATACAGGTTAAGAACTTATTTTTTTAAATACAAAAATGTGAAAAAAGTAACAATAGTATGTTTAACGTATCGGTTATTGGCCAGGAGAATATTTATCGGTTAGCGTAGGCCTATACTATCGGCTGTAAAAATCCATATCGTGCATTAGTATTCCGGAAGGCAGCAACTGTTAAGATTGTGGGGGAAATACAATAAAACCTCTATTTAGAGAATGCTCATGTGATTTTTATACGTCCATAACAATAATCGTGAAACCGTGATAATCGTGGTTTTTTCTCAGACTATAATCGTGGATCAAAAAAAATAATCGTTGCATCCCTAAAACTAGCCCAGTCCTAATAGTAAGTATGTAAACTAGCCCAGTCCTAATAGTATGTAAACTAGCCCAGTCCTAATAGTAAGTATGTAAACTAGCCCAGTCCTAATAGTAAATATGTAAACTAGCCCAGTCCTAATAGTAAGTATGTAAACTAGCCCAGTCCTAATAGTAAGTATGTAAACTAGTCCAGTCCTAATAGTATGTAAACTAGTCCAGTCCTATAATAGTAAGTGACATAAACTAGCCCAGTCCTAATAGTAAGTATGTAAACTAGCCCAGTCCTAATAGTAAGTATGTAAACTAGCCCAGTCCTAATAGTAAATATGTAAACTAGCCCAGTCCTAATAGTAAGTATGTAAACTAGCCCAGTCCTAATAGTAAATATGTAAACTAGCCCAGTCCTAATAGTATGTAAACTAGCCCAGTCCTAATAGTAAGTATGTAAACTAGTCCAGTCCTAATAGTAAATGACATAAACTAGCCCAGTCCTAATAGTAAGTATGTAAACTAGCCCAGTCCTAATAGTAAGTATGTAAACTAGCCCAGTCCTAATAGTAAGTATGTAAACTAGTCCAGTCCTAATAGTAAGTGACATAAACTAGCCCAGTCCTAATAGTAAGTATGTAAACTAGTCCAGTCCTAATAGTAAGTGACATAAACTAGCCCAGTCCTAATAGTATGTAAACTAGCCCAGTCCTAATAGTATGTAAACTAGCCCAGTCCTAATAGTAAGTATGTAAACTAGTCCAGTCCTAATAGTAAGTGACATAAACTAGCCCAGTCCTAATAGTAAGTATGTAAACTAGTCCAGTCCTAATAGTAAGTGACATAAACTAGCCCAGTCCTAATAGTATGTAAACTAGCCCAGTCCTAATAGTATGTAAACTAGCCCAGTCCTAATAGTAAGTATGTAAACTAGTCCAGTCCTAATAGTAAGTGACATAAACTAGCCCAGTTCTAATAGGAAGTATGTAAACTAGCCCAGTCCTAATAGTAAGTATGTAAACTAGCCCAGTCCTAATAGTAAGTATGTAAACTAGCCCAGTCCTAATAGTAAGTATGTAAACTAGCCCAGTCCTAATAGTAAATATGTAAACTAGCCCAGTCCTAATAGTAAGTATGTAAACTAGCCCAGTCCTAATAGTAAGTATGTAAACTAGCCCAGTCCTAATAGTAAGTATGTAAACTAGCCCAGTCCTAATAGTAAGTATGTAAACTAGCCCAGTCCTAATAGTAAGTATGTAAACTAGCCCAGTCCTAATAGTAAGTATGTAAACTAGCCCAGTCCTAATAGTAAGTATGTAAACTAGCCCAGTCCTAATAGTAAGTATGTAAACTAGCCCAGTCCTAATAGTAAGTATGTAAACTAGCCCAGTCCTAATAGTAAATATGTAAACTAGCCCAGTCCTAATAGTATGTAAACTAGCCCAGTCCTAATAGTAAGTATGTAAACTAGCCCAGTCCTAATAGTAAATATGTAAACTAGCCCAGTCCTAATAGTAAGTATGTAAACTAGCCCAGTCCTAATAGTAAGTATGTAAACTAGTCCAGTCCTAATAGTATGTAAACTAGTCCAGTCCTATAATAGTAAGTGACATAAACTAGCCCAGTCCTAATAGTAAGTATGTAAACTAGCCCAGTCCTAATAGTAAGTATGTAAACTAGCCCAGTCCTAATAGTAAATATGTAAACTAGCCCAGTCCTAATAGTAAGTATGTAAACTAGCCCAGTCCTAATAGTAAATATGTAAACTAGCCCAGTCCTAATAGTAAATATGTAAACTAGCCCAGTCCTAATAGTATGTAAACTAGCCCAGTCCTAATAGTAAGTATGTAAACTAGTCCAGTCCTAATAGTAAATGACATAAACTAGCCCAGTCCTAATAGTAAGTATGTAAACTAGCCCAGTCCTAATAGTAAGTATGTAAACTAGCCCAGTCCTAATAGTAAGTATGTAAACTAGTCCAGTCCTAATAGTAAGTGACATAAACTAGCCCAGTCCTAATAGTAAGTATGTAAACTAGTCCAGTCCTAATAGTAAGTGACATAAACTAGCCCAGTCCTAATAGTATGTAAACTAGCCCAGTCCTAATAGTATGTAAACTAGCCCAGTCCTAATAGTAAGTATGTAAACTAGTCCAGTCCTAATAGTAAGTATGTAAACTAGCCCAGTCCTAATAGTAAGTATGTAAACTAGCCCAGTCCTAATAGTAAATATGTAAACTAGCCCAGTCCTAATAGTAAGTATGTAAACTAGCCCAGTCCTAATAGTAAATATGTAAACTAGCCCAGTCCTAATAGTATGTAAACTAGCCCAGTCCTAATAGTAAGTATGTAAACTAGTCCAGTCCTAATAGTAAGTGACATAAACTAGCCCAGTTCTAATAGGAAGTATGTAAACTAGCCCAGTCATAATAGTTTATCATGCCTTTTCGGGCATGATAAACAAATGTAAATTGATTGTGAATTTGATGTCTATTGTATGCTGTGAATTCCAATTGACTATGATTGTTTGGCACTTGTTGCCTATATTTATTTTATTTTTTTGTTTTGTTTTCTGTTTTTACCATGTTCAAAAAAAAAAAAATCTAAATCTAATAGTAAGTATGTAAACTAGCCCAGTCCTAATAGTAAGTATGTAAACTAGTCCAGTCCTAATAGTATGTAAACTAGCCCAGTCCTAATAGTAAGTGACATAAACTAGTCCAGTCATGTAAACTAGTCCGGTCCTAATAGTAAGTATGTAAACTAGTCCGGTCCTAATAGTAAGTATGTAAACTAGTCCAGTCCTAATAGTAAGTATGTAAACTAGTCCAGTCCTAATAGTAAGTATGTAAACTAGTCCAGTCCTAATAGTAAGTGACATAAACTAGCCCAGTCCTAATAGTAAGTATGTAAACTAGCCCAGTCCTAATAGTAAGTATGTAAACTAGTCCAGTCCTAATAGTAAGTATGTAAACTAGTCCAGTCCTAATAGTAACATATGTAGACAATCTTCTTCTTCTCAACTTCAGCCCCTTGGCCATGAGATTAAGTAGGCCCACACCAATAAAAAGATCATCCTATGATGTAGTCCTGTAACAACAATTACATATCAGATATTGTCCTGAAAACTAATCATCATTAGCAGGCTGTGTGTTAATGTGAGTGTTGTTATGTTTAAACTAAAGTGTGGTTGTAGTTTGTTCACGTTGCTCTTGGCTTATGGTCAGAGAAGAGGAGGAGGAGGAGGGAGGGGAGGTGGTCAACACAGTGAGCCCACACTTCCACAAAAGGAGAAAATGCCGCAACGCTGAAACAAACCTTCCCTTTCTGTCGCATGGGATCACATATCCTGTCTCCCCTCTCTCACCACACACACACACAGCGCACACACACACACACACACACACACACACACAGCACAGGCTGCTGCACGCAGGAATGTCATCCCTCAGCCAGAAGAAGTATGCCTGGAATGTTGGCCACTAGCCAAGGCCTGCAATACACGGTAGGAAAATACGGTCAAAATACACCAAAGCTCTACTCACAGATCCTGAACTGGCCCTGTGCGTGTGTGTGTGTGTGTGTGTGTGTGGGCGTGCACGCACTCCAAAACTGGTTCTGCAGTCCAGTCCAGTCAGCCAATCTGAACCAGTCTTTACGCAATTAACCCCCCCCCCCCCTCCCCCCAGGGCCACCAAGCTGCTCCTCTGAATGATGCAGTCACCTGACATGTCAACCCTAACCTGGTGGGCTTGCTGTAACCTTTGACCCCCCTGCAGTGCAGCCGAATGCCCTCTGACCTCACAGATAATGGTCCCGTCCCCAAAATATCCGCTGGCAGATCGTCTAGAGGCACAAAGGGGATCTGAACCAGGTGGATCACTGATATGACCCACTGGGCTCCAAAGTACACTCTGGGGATCACCAGAGGTGTCTGAGGGAGCTCCAGGGGATCCCACGCAACTAGGTCTAGTTTCATTTCACTAGGGCTGGGGATTGGCAAGGCCCGCACGATACGACACATATCACGATACGATTGTATCACGATACATTGCGAAACAATACAATACATATTGCAATATATTGCAATACTCTACATAATTTACTGGAAAAAAAATAAAATAAGAGCTGAAAATACAACTCACTGTGTACCACCCAGGTAGTGTAATAATATGTACATCACTTTATATTGATAACTTAGTGGACAAATTGAGTCAAAACTACTAGTGTTGAGTGTCTTACTGAACGTACTGAAATAAAAAAATATTCTTATTGTGACACTGAACACACGGCTGTGCAAAAAAAATCGATATGGCGATATATCACAATATTTTTCAGAAATATCGATAAGAGTATTGCAGAAAAAAATTATCGAGATATATTTTGCTCTATCGATTTTATTGCACAGCCCTAAATTTCACACTTGTAAAACTCATTCTAAGTTGACCCGGACGAGGAGAGAGAAAGAGAAGAAAAGTAGAGTCGATTTAACTCGCTAACATGAAGTTAGATCGATTTTACATTCACAATGTATTCTCTATTGACGTTCAAGCAAGGCCAACTAATTATTATGAATATGAATTATATATCGTGAAATAATAATGTTCCAGCTAATGTTAGCTAGGTACCGTCAAACGAACTCAGTGAATCACAACACCGGTAATGTTACTTGGATAAATGCCGGTAGAATAATTTGCCAATGATGTTTGTGGGCCAGGAAGACGATGCTGTCAACAGGGAAGCCTGTTCACCAGAATTCCTGCTGCAGCCTGAAAATCCTGTATTGCGAGAATGGCCGTCTCACAAGCCTGGATGGAGCACTTCAGGTCAAATGTGAAAGTCACAATTATTAGGGAGAACGATTCTGCAGAACTGAGGAACCCAGATGAATGTTGTCCCGCGGTCTGTGTTTCATGTCAGGGTTCCCACACCTTCCTCAACATCAAATTCAAAGAACTTTCAAGGAGCTTTTCCTTAAAGCAGCTACGAGCAAGATTTTCGATTGTTATTAAACAGTATAATTACAATATTGATGCATCACATCTTACCTATAATAGTAGCTGAGACCAAAGCCGTGTGAATCGGAGATTGCTCTCTTGACGATTATTAAGTCTGTGTCTGTCTAAACTCGCGTCACCAGGGGGCTCTCTCTCTTACCGCCGGACTGGATAAACCCGGAAGTGAAACGCAGCTGCCTGCCTTCTCCCGTTCGCGCTGCCTAGCAACATACCATAAACAAGGAAAAACGCCATGCATACTCTCGCGAACATCTCTCGTTAAATTCTAACAGGTTTTTTGGAAGTTATTTTGTGGTTATGGCCGAAGTGGCTGCTGCAAACCGTTTCATTTCACTTCCTGATCTTCCCTGGCCACAGACAGACTAACACTGGCCGATTCACTCGGGGTTCAAGCGAGACTACTCTGCGTTGGTCTCGTCGACTATTAGAGGTAAGATGTGATGCATTGATATTAAATTGATACTGTTTAATAACAATTGAAAATCTTGCTCGTAGCTGCTTTAAATTCAAGGAGCCAACACGGCAGAGTTTGAGACATGGATCAAGGTGAATTACTGTTACAACAACAATCAGATTTTTTTTATGATGAGAACTAGCAGAAGCTCACAGACAATTAAAAATAGAGGCTGTGCTGTGTTAGTGATGGCAGACTCTGGTGGTCTCTTGTCTTCTCAGCACAGCACAAATATATACTGTGGAGACACAATGCTACCCTAAATTCAAGCACTTTCAAGTAGGGCTGTGACTCTTCACTGGCCTCACGATTCGATTACGATTCATCCGTCAACGATTCGATTCGATGATGCATCCCGATACAGCTCAAAGTATCGCAGCTCCACGTATCAAATCCTCAATTTTCTGTGTTATTACTGCACATGGCTACTTTTTCATCAATTAATACAAGCAGTCAGATAAATATCAACTCCCTTTTTTTACTTAGAAAGTGCTTTAAAATCTGAATGTCAACAGAAATTTAAACATAAACGATTCAACGATTCATCTGTCAACGATTTCGATTCACACGTCCGCATCGCGATGCATCGATTACACGATTAATTCAAGGCCCCGCCCATGTCTATTTTCACAAACTTTTACGTCCTTTTTTTCCTTCAAATTCACAAACTTTCAAAGATTTCAAGGAGCCCTGGGAACCCTGTATGTGTTTCAGGATATTATGGACTAGCTTCACCATAATGCGGAAACGGGTATCCTGATGAATGGGGACAGTTCTACCTTTGCCAGAGCCAGCTGGCGGCCATTTGCCCATCTTCAATGTGAACTGCGAGAGAGACTTCTCAACTATGAATAGGGTAAGACATTAATAGTGATATCTCTGAAATCAGAGATTGTTTGTTTTCTCTCCTCTCCCACACCCCACACTCTCAGCCAGGCTGAGGCTAACGCAGCGCCCTCTGTAAGTAGTGGGTCAAAGAAGCATTATGTATGAATACATATGTTGTTGTAAATATGTAAATAAATATAGTGAAGAAGATAATTCCCCACACACAGCCAGTAAGAATGATCAGGTGCTGGTCGGTCGCAGGTACGCATCATGAATCAAGATGAAAACTTAACTACACGCACACACTGGAATGACTTTACTGTGATTTATAAATCACTGATTTATAAAATCACAGTAATCACAGTAAATTCATTCCAGTGTGCGGTGGTTAATGTTTATCTTGATTCATGACATGTAAATAAATATGTTCTAAAGTTTGTTTTGCAGTCATTTGTACTTTATTTCTTTTTTTTTTTAATTACCTATTGAATTACCGTAGTCGGACCGCTGGCATACTACGCACTCACCACCCGGGCAGGTACAACAAAATAATTTGCCCCCACTCCAAAAAAAAACTTGCAAAAGTGCAAAGGCACCGTTTTTTTATTATAATCTTGTCGAGTCAAGAAATCTTTGTGAAATCATTTTAAAATGAGTGGCTAAAATGCAATTTCCTCAGCATGGGAAGTGCTAATACTCCAGACAGGGAAAGGTCCAGAGAGAAATCACTATAAGAGTTTCTGGACCTTCTATACAAGTATCTCAGCATTTACGTAGGCCTACACTGGATTTACAGCAGACATGTAGGCCTACACTTTATTTACAGAAGACATGTAGGCCTGGCCTACACTTTGTGGACTTTGAACTAAGAAAAGACAAGAGATAAAGGGAGGGTTGTGTCAATCAATCAGTGTGTTCGGGACAATGGGACAATGTGATTCCTCCTCACCATACATCTTGCCCTCGTCTGAAAGGATGATCTTCCTCCTCCCGCAGGGCGGGTAGATGGCCAGAGCTTCCTGAAAGCTCTGCTCGATGTCGGGGCTCCACACGCCCTCGGGGTCCCCGTCCAAGGCCCGGTCCGGCCCCTCCGTGAGCCCCCCCTCCCCGTTGGCGGCACCATCCTCCTGCGCCCCGTCAGGGCTGCCACGGCAACTCCACTCCGACGCAATGATGACGGCTCCGGGCCACAACACACCTAATGGACACAGAGGAGATTTTGTTTTATTATATTATTTTGTGGAAAGACATATTGTATGACAGAAAAGAAGGTAGAGATTGTCACAGTGTTTCCCCTACCATTCTACAGGCCGCCCCACCAGGCCAGTATTTTTTTTTGCAAAAAACGGAAAAAAAAGCAAAAATATATATATATATATATATATATATAATATTTTTTTTCTTCTTTTTTCTCTTTTTTTCTGCTCTCCCCAAAATGTCAATAAACCTTTATGGCATATTATTACAATACAACAATACTGTTGTTGACAGTGTTGACAGTAATAGAGGATGCCAAATCATTCAAAAATAATAAGCATTTTGCTTTGCATTGTGCCAGCGTGCAGCGCTGTTCAAAAACGTGTCAACGTGTGTCGTTGCCTGGGAAACGCACATCCCATAATACAACTGTTCGCATCGCATCCCATAATAGTATGATGATACTTGGGATGCCATTGCGAACATAGATGCGAACAGGTTAGCTAAAAGTTTAGCGTCGCCAGCGAGGAGCCCCCACGGTTGGGATCCGGGTACGTTTCGAAATCCCTCCAGGCCTGAAAAACATTCTAGGGGGAAACACTGGATTGAGATGGGATAGCATGTGACATCATAGGTCATGAGTCGGATTTGAAATGTTGAGTGTGTGTCGTCATATCTCTTCACCTGCTAAACCACCAGAAAACACCATTAAAAGACAATTCGAGAAAATCAAAATACAGGTTGTGGCTGGTAGCGTGGTGGCGTTCAGCGCCCTGTCGTGCCAGAGTCCTCCAGCAGAGGTGGGGCACAGGTCCAGGATTAAGTCCAGGGCTTGCCAAGAATGGCGAGAGATTTTTCGGACTCTAGATGTCTCCACACTTCACCCCGAGCGCGATCACATTCGTCTGAAGTCGTTTCAGCTTGTACGGGTATCGCGGGGACAGGGGGTATTAATAGCACCGGCATTGGCGGTTAAAGACCTGACAAGCAACAAGGCAAAACATTAAGAGCTTGTGAATTTAGAAGAGACACTGGGCCAAGGTCAACCAAGAAGACACCACCAGTTGGTCTCGCTGTGAAGGTTAGCTGGGTTTATAATGATATATGTGAAATTAAGTAGGCTCTTGCGCGCGAATTGACATTTGTCGATGGCGAGAGACCAACTCATTTCCCTTTTTAAAAAACCAGCTTACGAGACAGACTTGCACCAATGCACAACATACCAATTCCCCAGCTGCCAGTGAGTGACCCGGCCTGGATTCGCCACACGAGGAAATTACGCATTATTTTGTTATTGTTGAGGATGCTCCAAGTCTCCTCAAACACAGTGCGCTGCTCATACACAACATGGATGTGGTGTGTGTGTGGGGGGGGGGTGTAATGTTTTCCAGAGTGTGGCTAACATGGTCCTCAACCAGAGAGGATCTCTGCGGTGGGCCCAGCTTCCCCTGCTGTGGCGGGCTTATTGGACACACTCAGCACCGGGCCTTCCCAGTTTTCAATCAGCGCTGACAGGCGCCGTGCTGTTGCCATAGAGATTAGCCAGACCCTGGTGAGTCGGTCAGGGGGAAAAGAGCAAAATCTTAACGGAACATTTTGCCCGATATCCGAGGAGGGGAGGAGGTTTTGATTGTCTCTATATATACTGTGCGAGAGAGAGAGAGAGGCCTGGGACTGGGGAACAGTGCAGACGCTGTTGCTAGCTCGCTACCAGGCCTGTTTGTTTGGCACGACTGGATCATCTGATTTACTTTTTGATTCGATCACTTCAGTTAACTCAAGATGATTGACGATAAATTATGTACAAGGGGTGAGTGTGCTGCTGCTGCTGCCGAGAGATTTGAATTGATGGGGACTTGGCCGTACCATCAGCCGTGCCATTTGCCCCAGCAGGTCTCTCCGCCGGCGTGCGGTGATGTAAAGTTTCAAGATTATGCACCCGAGAGACACCGCCGGGTTTCAATTTAGCTCCCAGTGGCCAAAAGGTCATGTGTTTAGTGCAGCGAGGAGCCAGCCGGAGCCGGGGGGCGCGCTGAGCTAAATAAAGCCATGAGCTCAGCAAACTAACACAGACAAGACACATGCATGGGCTGCCCTTCTGCTCTCCAATGGGGAACATGGGCAGATAATTGTGATTAACTTAAACCACGCTGGATTTCATCACAGCAGCAGCACCGTCCAGATTTCCCTGGACCCAATTTAGCCAGGCTACTTTTTTTAAAGAACTTTCTCAACTTTGTTATAACAAATTAACTACGATGAATATCCGCCTCCATGTCTGTGTTGATGGGAGTCGAGAAGTGTTATTGGGGCCCTACAGTAGCAAAAGGTGTCATTTCTCCTCCTCTGGCTTCTGTTGAACCTGTAAGACCAGTCTTACATGTTGTTTAGAGTTTCACAATCATAAGCAATGATTCCCATCTGGTATTGCCTGTGTGAGTGTGTGTGTGTGTGTGTGTGTGTGTGTGTGTGTGTGTGTGTGTGTGTGTGTGTGTGTTTGGGGGGGGGGACTGGTATTGCCTGTATGAGTGGAGTTGGGGGGGGGGGGGGGGGGGGGGGGGGACAGAAAATCACATTCGCTGGAGGAAAGCCGCCTAGCGAACTGTGAGTTGGCAAAATCTGTCTTTGATCCCCAAGGGAAACACTTCCATGTAACGTTAGCTGGGCCTCGCATATGTAAAGTTGATCAAAACAACTATAATAGTTGTTGTGCTCCGGGGGCACAGAAACGTGAACACACACTGTAACGAGAAGTTGTATTTTCTTCTATCACTCCGAGGAAGACACAAATATACAGAGACAGAGGCAGCAAGACAAGCCGTTGTTGCTAAACGCTGGAGGAGTTGACATGCTAGTCGGGTTAGCATCGCGAGCTAATAATACCTCAACAAAGTCCAAACTAACGTTAAGTCCGAGGGGGGACGTGGTGTAAAAAGCCCATCGCCATTACAGCAGCACGGGGCTGGCCTGGGCTACAACATGACGGAGGAGCCCGGAGCTCCTCTCTCTATAGCCCCAAACACGAGGCTCTGAATCAGCAAAGCGCAGCCGGGAAAATGCGAAATATGACAAATATCCCAAAACTTCCTCCAGCGCAACACGAAGCGACGCAGCTGCTGCTGCTGCATGAAAGTTACTGCTGCAACATAACAAAGAACTATTCACTCACCTTACAACGGCTTTTCCTTCTGCTCGGCTGTTGGGGGGCGAACGGGCTTTTTATCGGCGGATTGTCGCTAGATGGCTTTTCCCCACTCGCAGATATTTCCTCTGAAAAGTCGCCGTGTTTGACAGAAAAAAAGGCGGAATGCCAGGTATGAAGTTTTGGTATGAAATCAACGCACGGAGCGAAAACGCGCACACGCAGAGAGGCGTGGCGTAGGGAACACGCGCACGCACGCAACAAAAAAAACAAAAGTTTTAGCGAGTCCCAAAGCAAACTCCTCCCATGACGTCACATCAGCCTGTGGTGGAGGGAGGAGGAGAGGAGGAGGAGGAGAGAGAGAGAGAGAGAGAGAGAGAGAGAGAGGGATATGGAGGAGGAGTGGTGTTGTGTTGATGTTGCTGTTGGCTTGCTCTGTTTCAAAGAAAAGGGGGAGAAAAAAGAGAGGGGGGGGGGGCGATAATATTTCTTTATGGAGTTCTAAGCAGGGGCGATTCTAGGATCCCTTTAGGGCAGGGGTGCCCAAATTCTTTCCCATGAAGGGCCAAAACTCAATCTGGGTGGGGGGCCGAGGGCCAAAAATAAATGTTGTGGAATTACATTCAAATGTATTGTGTTTTATAGAAAATTAACATTCTAAATCTAAAATAACATTTCAATATAGAGTGAAGCTCTTAGGGGGGCCCCCCATCCCCCCAAAAAATGTTTTTAATTAAGGCCGGCGGCAATTTTTTTTGTGCCTTTTTTGCATGTTTGAATCTGTTTTAGCCATATTTAGTGGAATATCTCATTTTAAACACACCAATGTTATTGTCTATTGATTGAATTGCTCTCACACTCAGGCCTGGCCTGGCCTGGCATGCAAAAAAATAAAATAAAAATAAAACATTTTTTTCCCCAAATCCGTGGCGGGCCAAACAAACTTGGCCCGCAGGCCCCAAATTGGGCACCACTGCTTTAGGGCTATGGAGGAATGACCTCCCAGAGGAGATCAGGGACGCGACCACACTGTCTTCTTTTAAGTCACATCTAAAAACTCACTATTTTAGACTTGCTTTTTTTTTTTATCTTATTGTGATTTTATGGTTTTATTCTCCTTGTTTTTCATTAGTACACTTGTACATGTATATTTTACGTCTACCGAGTGTCTTTTAATTGTATGCCATTTTATGTATTGTCTGCCTTTTGCCTCTTTTTAATCTGTATGTAAAGTGCTTTGTAACTTGTTTTGAAAAGCGCTATATAAATAAAGGTATTATTATTATTATTATTATTATTATTATTATTATTATTATTATTATTATTATTATTATTATTAGGGGGGCTGCTGAGCCACTAATGGAAATTTGACATGCACTGCTGTCTTGTAAAAGTGTTCGACCCCCAGCCCGAGCTAAATCTGTTTTGACTGGATACTATACTTTTCTATTATATTTTAGCAATAATACTTTCAATGAATTACTAGTAAGTAATATGAGTTTTACACCACTTTTTCTGAGAAAAGAATAATGGTTCACAATGAACAATCACAGATTTCAATATAATACGCATGTTTTAATGAGGCCCCTCATTAAAGCTTTTAAATCTTGTGCTTATGTTTTCCTTAAAATGTTTACCCTTAAGGAGACGATTTAAGGGTGTTTTGTGCAGCCGATTCTATTTTATGGACACCTTAACTCTGACACTAAGGGAAATCTTAACCTAAGGTGCAACTGGGCCCAGACAGTACTCTGCTGGACTTCTATGATCTTACTTTCACTATCTTGGATATTGAGTTTCTGGCCTTGATGCTGAGGTGCCCAACCCATACCAGCAAATCAAAGAAAACATAAGAACAGACTCAATCAATGTAAGATCTATAAAATAGGATCATGAGCAGGGCCGCGGGAAGTACGGGTGCTGCAGCACCCCCTAGTGGCGAGATCTTTTTTCTTTTTCTTTTTACAAAATATTTTACAAAAAATATTTTGCAGTGCACTATGTTCCTTTCTTGTTTGGGAAAGTTTCGGGAAATGATTGCATTATTGATATACCGAAAATGTAGCCTATTTAAATAGAATTATCAACAATAACAATCAAGGAAGTTACATGCTTGTAGGCCAGAGAAGAAGAAGAAGCGCGCATGCGCGCACATGCTGTGTTGAAACGGAGCATTTCCTGCTGTAGCTAAATGATAGTCACAAACAATGACACAACAACGTATTGTAGATTTTTTTGGTAAACAACCAGCTTCTAAAAAGAGCACAGCTGGTGAAAATACTGAATAATTACATCACAACAGTATAATCCTAATGTTAATTTAAAATTAGATATTCCTCTAAATATGGCTAAAAATGTCCAAAATTTTTTTTTTTTGAGAGTCCCTTCCTCCCAGCACCCCCTGCTTAAAGTGACTTCCAGCGGCCCTGATCATGAGTCTTGTCTACATGAAACTGTGACCATTTTCGGAGGCAGAAGACACACACACACACACACACACACACACACACACACACACACACACACACACGTCGCACGCACGACACAGAGCAAAAAAAATTGAAATAGATATGGCCTAATGCTAGAGCCCAGTTAATGCTTTTTGTCACCTGTTGCTTCACCATATTGACATGAGTGGTTAGAGGATTCATCACACATAACAGTCATGTATTAGTTAGAGGAATCATCACACATAACAGTCATGTATTAGGAAATGCAATGACCCCAGAACACAAGTCATGAGACTGACAAAGACCCTTAAATCCTCTTAAGCCCTACTCTATGCTTCTCAACCTCTGACAATAAACGCCTGTTTCCAGTATACAGCTATTGGACTGATGCTGTACATGTGTATGGCCGCTGGAGGGCACTACTGTCCCAGTAATGAACAATGAGTTACATCGCCTCATGCTGCTGCATGAGGCGAAAATGACATGTCCTGTCTCTTCTTTTCGGGAATTAAGAAACACAGCAAAGGCCATGGATTTGTTAAACCATATGATGTGTTTTATGATTGGTTTTTATTGGTTCTGGGTTAATGAAAGCTGCTGTGGACATAAATAGTGGGGCATCTTAGCTAAAAGTTCCATAACAACTGAACTGTGCATTTTATGATAAAAGCATATAATTTGGTACACTTATAGCCAAAGGCATTCCAAAAATAGTTTGATAAGGTAGTGGAGCAGATAAGCTAGTGTACTGGAAGCTATTGTGCATTTTATGAGTAAAGCATGAAAGTTTCAGATGTGGAGACACTTTGTATCTGACCTCTGGTGACCTTGAGAGGTCATTGACCTCAGTATTGCATTTTCCCAGTTTTGCCCCATCACTCGGCATTTATAATCCTGTATATATCTTTGCCAAAATGGCATTTTTGCCCCATATGTTCATGTTTTACTTTATTAAGAGTTTACAGCAGTTCTGTGCAAATCTATGTGTAATAAGAGCTTTAAAAAATGGATCTAGATACTGCATGCCTTGAAAAACTGAGAAAAGGGTCAAATCTGAGAGGTCAAATCTGAAATGCCTCCATGACTGACAAATGAAACCACAGACGCCCATTTGATAAGATTTTGTCCTATAGGGTCCCCGATCTTTTAAGAGTTTTGCTTTTAGATGTTTTATTACAGAAAGGATATGAAACCCATGACCAAAATAGCCATACATCCTGTCATTGTGTTACTTATATGGATGGAATTATATTGAGAATAAATTATTCCCCTTTTTGCTGGATACCCCCTGGAACCCCCTCAAGGATCCCTGGCGGTGTGTGTGTGTGTGTGTGTGTGTGTGTGTGTGTGTGTGTGTGTGTGTGTGTGTGTGTGTGTGTGTGTGTGTGTGTGTGTGTGTGTGTGTGTGTGTGTGTGTGTGTGTGTGTGTGTGTGTGTGTGTGTGTGTGTGTGTGTGTGTGTGATAGCAGCCAGCTCCTCTCTATTGGATGAGGAGGGCTCTGAACTTTTGAACCTGGTGCCTAACAGGTTAGACCTAAAAAACACACAAATACACACACACACAAACACACAAACACACACACACACACACACACACACACACACACACACACACACACACACACACACACACACACACACACACACACACACACACACACACACACAAACAACCTGTGATGAAATTCAGAACACAGATTACGTAAGACATCAGTTTGACTTCCCTTGTTGTTTTTTGACTGCTGAGTCTGGAAAACGAGTGCAAGGATGCCTCTCTGTACCTCAGCATGTCTCTGTACCTCAGCATGTCTCTCTGTACCTCAGCATGTCTCTGTACCTCAGCATGTCTCTGTACCTCAGCATGTCTCTCTGTACCTCAGCATGTCTCTGTACCTCAGCATGTCTCTGTACCTCAGCATGTCTCTCTGTACCTCAGCATGTCTCTCTGTACCTCAGCATGTCTCTGTACCTCAGCATGTCTCTGTACCTCAGCATGTCTCTCTGTACCTCAGCATGTCTCTCTGTACCTCAGCATGCCTCTCTGTACCTCAGCATGTCTCTCTGTACCTCAGCATGCCTCTCTGTACCTCAGCATGTCTCTCTGTACCTCAGCATGTCTCTCTGTACCTCAGCATGTCTCTCTGTACCTCAGCATGTCTCTCTGTACCTCAGCATGTCTCTCTGTACCTCAGCATGTCTCTCTGTACCTCAGCGTGTCTCTCTGTACCTCAGCATGTCTCTCTGTACCTCAGCATGTCTCTGTACCTCAGCATGTCTCTCTGTACCTCAGTGTGTCTCTGTACCTCAGCATGTCTCTCTGTACCTCAGCATGTCTCTCTGTACCTCAGCATGTCTCTCTGTACCTCAGCATGTCTCTCTGTACCTCAGCATGTCTCTGTACCTCAGCATGTCTCTCTGTACCTCAGTGTGTCTCTGTACCTCAGCATGTCTCTCTGTACCTCAGCATGTCTCTCTGTACCTCAGCATGTCTCTCTGTACCTCAGCATGTCTCTCTGTACCTCAGCATGTCTCTGTACCTCAGCATGTCTCTCTGTACCTCAGTGTGTCTCTGTACCTCAGCATGTCTCTCTGTACCTCAGCGTGTCTCTCTGTACCTCAGCATGTCTCTGTACCTCAGCATGTCTCTCTGTACCTCAGTGTGTCTCTGTACCTCAGCGTGTCTCTCTGTACCTCAGCATGTCTCTGTACCTCAGCATGTCTCTCTGTACCTCAGCATGCCTCTCTGTACCTCAGCATGTCTCTCTGTACCTCAGCATGTCTCTCTGTACCTCAGCATGTCTCTCTGTACCTCAGCATGTCTCTCTGTACCTCAGCATGCCTCTCTGTACCTCAGCATGTCTCTCTGTACCTCAGCATGTCTCTCTGTACCTCAGCATGTCTCTCTGTACCTCAGCATGTCTCTGTACCTCAGCATGTCTGTCTGTACCATGTCTCTCTGTACCTCAGCTTGCCTTCATTTTACTTATGCCCCTTTCACAGCGAGGGTCCAACCAGGGTTATTCCCAGGTAGATTTGGGCTACGAAAGGGGTACCCACGTTGGCAACCCTCCTCGAGAGGAAGAACATGTTGAAGGACACACATCAGGAGGGAAGTTATGGGAGTTCTACCACAGTTTCAGCACAGGGGGTTTTAAGCCTGTAGTTTTAAGGCCCATAATGCAGACTTGCTTTGCTCTTTGTTGCACATCTAAAACTCCCCATACATCACCCGGAATCCCTCTCTGTCCAATGGAGCCATGATAGGATTAGGATGAGAGACATGACTAACCCGTGCCGTAACCCCAGTCACATGACTAACCCGTGCCCTAACCCCAGTCACATGACTAACCCGTGCCCTAACCCCAGTCACATGACTAACCCGTGCCCTAACCCCAGTCACAGACACCATTATGGTTTATGTGCAAACACACCTGCAGACAGAGGAAAGCCCATGGAGAAGTATGTACAGATGCACACAGACTTATACGGTTATGGACGTACACACGCACATACTGTATGCATCACTGCACAAACAAGCCATAGGGTACCGTACACCCACAATGCATCACTGCACAAACAAACCATATAGGGTACCGTACAGGCGTACACCCACAATTCAGAAATCTTTATTAACGGTTGCAGTTTGGCTTCACCATGTTGGGTCATGCAGGAGTAGGATGAGGCTTACTGCTTCCTTCAGAGGGATCCATTCAGGTGGATGAGAGGACTTACAGAGAAGTTCCAGAGAAGAAGAAAGCTGTTTGGATGAGTCGTGGGGCAGAGGTCATCCCAGTGGAAAACGTCTTCATGTGATTATTGTGTGATGAACATTTGCCAAAAAGCGGCACTATATATATATATATATATATATATATACTATATCCCCTTAGGGCATCATTACAATAATAATAATAGTGGCTTCAACTACCAATCTCCCTGTTCTCTCGACAAACTGCATTAACACAATGTTCCCACCAGGGGGCGAACCTCATCTTTAAAAGGAAAACTGCAGTAACCAAAATGACTAGAGTGGTGAAACAGTAATAAGTACGGAGCATGTGTATCATGAGGTTTATGTTTTGATGTGCACAAGTTCAGTTACATTATCAAACATATTTTTTATGTTTGAAAGGGAAATTAAAAATATATATATACCGGTATGACCTTTAATGACAGCTACTGACAAACAAGGAAGTGCAGTTTTTATTCTAAAAGAGCACAAGCCAGAAAGTAAGTTTTGAAAGCCACAACTCTCAGCAGCTGGCAAAGTAGCTTAATATCACTGATTGGCAGAGTCCAAGATTAGCCCTCCACCTACCAAGAGACAAAACGGATTTGTTTTTGGCCGGGTCAACTTCAACCGTCACATTGGTTGGGAATATTTGAACTCCTCGGAATTATCCATTTTGGTTTTTGCCTGTTCTCAAACTTTGCCACAGTACTCTGTCTATGAGCCAATCAAATGCCACAGTACTCTGTCTATGAGCCAATCAAAGCATGACGTGACGGAAAGTCACGTCATGATCAATACAAACTTGATCCATTGTATAAGTAAATAATGAGCAAATTTTAAATTTTAAATCTTGTCTTGTTTTACACCCCCCCCCCCCCCCCCCCCCCGATTCTATACACAACATGCCATTGGGGGAAAAAATAGGGTGACATATTTCTGCGAAAAATGAATATTAATTATTTTGTCCTGTGACAAAATATTATGGCAGGTAAAAATCTTACTCAAGGTTACTTTGACAGCTCTTAGAGTGGTATCATTTTGTTCAGAATTAATATGACACCGCCCCCCATAGGCTAATAATATATGTTTGTGTTATTTAAATATTTATTTGGTTATTTTAAGTAACATGAGCTTGTGTGGGCCTATAAAGATTGCCTGAAAACTCACTGCTCTTCATGGGATATACCAATTTTAGCCATTAGGTGGCAGTAGCCATACAGGGGAAATCATTCACTTGCGCTGTAGGCCTTGAGCAAGCTGTCTGTGAAAGGAGTCAGAAAGATGCAGTAGCCACGTTCTGCTTGTCATCTAAATCCATGTGTTTGCAGGTGAGACAGTATCATGTCGCCAAGTGGGGCTACTGATGACAACTTGATGTTCATAATGACTAATCCCATGTTGAATGTTTGGTGTTTGTGCGTTAGTTTGTCAACTAACGCTTTACTTGTTTGCTAGCATAGCAATTAGCACGAGGAATAGCTAACTTATTAGCATAGTCTCAAATGTTAGCCTATGATGGAGCTTTTGTTTCTTGGAGCTTTATAGCTTAGTAACCAGTAG
>NC_139629.1:49577981-49594324 GCF_964638095.1 Poromitra crassiceps | reverse complement strand
GACGACAACTGATGGTTCTCAAACGCTTTCATGTCAAGGACCCTTAAAGTGACACAAATTAGACCACGGACACAACATTTTGCCCCAGGGTCCCCCATCTGATCTGATAAGATCTCTGCTTTTAGATGTTCTATCAAAGAAAGAAGTGAAACCCGTGACCAAAACAGTCACACATTCTGTCTGTGTGACTTATGGATGGAATGATAAATTATTTCCCTTTTGCTGGGAACCCCCTCGAGGACCCCTGGGGGTCCCCCAGAAGCCCACTTTGAGAAGCACTGCTTTAAAGGCACGGGCCCTGTCGTGTCAAACGAACAAAAAGATAAAAGAGATGCTGAAATGTCACTCTAAAAATAGATGGGGATTTACAAATGTGGAATGAGTGCGTGCCCTGCTTGCCAGCATGTTTTTCCACTTAGCTTCACCTCTGTGTGTGTGTGCACAGTATCTATGGTCGAAGTGAGTCCTCTCTGTGTGTGCACGGTATCTATGGTCGAAGTGAGTCCTCTGTGTGTGTGTACAGTATCTATGGTCGAAGTGAGTCCTCTCTGTGTGTGCACAGTATCTATGGTCGAAGTGAGTCCTCTGTGTGTGTGCACAGTATCTATGGTTGAAGTGAGTCCTCTGTGTGTGTACACAGTATCTATGGTCAAAGTGAGTCCTCTGTGTGTGTACAGTATCTATGGTCGAAGTGAGTCCTCTCTGTGTGTGCACAGTATCTATGGTCGAAGTGAGTCCTCTGTGTGTGTGCACAGTATCTATGGTCGAAGTGAGTCCTCTGTGTGTGCACAGTATCTATGGTCGAAGTGAGTCCTCTCTGTGTGTGCACAGTATCTATGGTCGAAGTGAGTCCTCTCTGTGTGTGTACAGTATCTATGGTCGAAGTGAGTCCTCTGTGTGTGTGTGTGTACAGTATCTATGGTCGAAGTGAGTCCTCTCTGTGTGTGTGCACAGTATCTATGGTCGAAGTGAGTCCTCTGTGTGTGTGCACAGTATCTATGGTCGAAGTGAGTCCTCTGTGTGTGTGTGTACAGTATCTATGGTCGAAGTGAGTCCTCTGTGTGTGTGTACAGTATCTATGGTCGAAGTGAGTCCTCTGTGTGTGTGCACAGTATCTATGGTCGAAGTGAGTCCTCTGTGTGTGTGCACAGTATCTATGGTCGAAGTGAGTCCTCTGTGTGTGTGTACAGTATCTATGGTCGAAGTGAGTCCTCTGTGTGTGTACAGTATCTATGGTTGAAGTGAGTCCTCTGTGTGTGTGTACAGTATCTATGGTTGAAGTGAGTCCTCTGTGTGTGTACAGTATCTATGGTCGAAGTGAGTCCTCTGTGTGTGTACAGTATCTATGGTCGAAGTGAGTCCTCTCTGTGTACAGTATCTATGGTCGAAGTGAGTCCTCTGTGTGTGTACAGTATCTATGGTCGAAGTGAGTCCTCTGTGTGTGTGTACAGTATCTATGGTCGAAGTGAGTCCTCTCTGTGTGTGTGCACAGTATCTATGGTCGAAGTGAGTCCTCTGTGTGTGCACAGTATCTATGGTCGAAGTGAGTCCTCTGTGTGTGTGTACAGTATCTATGGTCGAAGTGAGTCCTCTGTGTGTGTGCACAGTATCTATGGTCGAAGTGAGTCCTCTCTGTGTGTGTGCACAGTATCTATGGTCGAAGTGAGTCCTCTGTGTGTGTGCACAGTATCTATGGTCGAAGTGAGTCCTCTCTGTGTGTGTGCACAGTATCCAGTATCTATGGTCGAAGTGAGTCCTCTCTGTCTGTGTACAGTATCTATGGTCGAAGTGAGTCCTCTGTGTGTGCACAGTATCTATGGTTGAAGTGAGTCCTCTGTGTGTGTGTGTGTACAGTATCTATGGTCGAAGTGAGTCCTCTGTGTGTGCACAGTATCTATGGTCGAAGTGAGTCCTCTGTGTGCACAGTATCTATGGTCGAAGTGAGTCCTCTCTGTGTGTGTGTACAGTATCTATGGTCGAAGTGAGTCCTCTCTGTGTGTGTGCACAGTATCTATGGTCGAAGTGAGTCCTCTGTGTGTGTGCACAGTATCTATGGTCGAAGTGAGTCCTCTCTGTGTGTGTACAGTATCTATGGTCAAAGTGAGTCCTCTCTGTGTGTACAGTATCTATGGGTCGAAGTGAGTCCTCTGTGTGTGTACAGTATCTATGGTCGAAGTGAGTCCTCTCTGTGTGTGTACAGTATCTATGGTCAAAGTGAGTCCTCTCTGTGTGTACAGTATCTATGGTCGAAGTGAGTCCTCTGTGTGTGCACAGTATCTATGGGTCGAAGTGAGTCCTCTGTGTGTGTACAGTATCTATGGTCGAAGTGAGTCCTCTCTGTGTGTGTACAGTATCTATGGTCAAAGTGAGTCCTCTCTGTGTGTACAGTATCTATGGTGGAGGTGATTGTTAGACAGTCAACACAATGGGCCTCCTTATAGCGACTGCTTATCTGGAAGGCATTATCTTTTGGTCAAACACAGAGCCCAACATATTGAGTTTGCTCTCATGCATTTGTGTGCACTCAATTGTTCTCGCCATCTTGCAAGACAAAGGTGAAGTTGATGGAAACATGTCGTTCCTACAGGATCGTTCACATATGGAGAGTCAGGATCTAATGGGATCTAATAGGATCTAATAGGATCTAATATGATCTAATAGGATCAGGATCAGGATCTAATATGACTTCGCCAGACCTGTGTGGCCATTAGCTGGGCTCCATGATGTGTGTGTGTGTGTGTGTGTGTGTGTGTGTGTGTGTGTGTGTGTGTGTGTGTGTGTGTGTGTGTGTGTGTGTGTGTGTGTGTGTGTGTGCATGCATTGTGCGAGGCAATGTATTTCTCTATAGATTAGACCAGTGATACTAACTCAACCTGCTTTGCTCTGGGGCCACTTGTGCAAAATGACAGGAGGCCAGGGGCCAGTTAATAAACAAACAATAATAATACATTTTTTGTAGCGGATTGTAGTTTTTTTGGGGGTGCCAGCTGGAGTTTAGTCTAACAATTTTGTACACACAGGATAGTTACTGTATATTAGTTAGGTTACGTTAAGTTAGTTATAGTTACTGTATATTAGTTAGGTTACGTTAAGTTAGTTATAGTTACTGTATATTAGTTAGGTTACGTTAAGTTAGTGAAGTACATGTAAGTGCATGAGCGGCGAGCAGGCGGTGATATTTGACAATTTAGCTGGAGTTCAGTCAAACTTTATTTAACGCGGGTTTTCATTGTGAATTAGAAAATGTTCGGGGGGGCCACTCTGCACCCTATCGCCGGCCGCATCTGGCCCCCGGGCCGCAAGTTGAGTATCACTGCATTAGAATATGTGTGTGTGTTTGTGTGCATGCATCGTGTGTGGTAATGTATTTCTCTATTCATTCGACTAGGTGTGTGTGTGTGTGTGTGTGTGTGTGTGTGTGTGTGTTTGTGTGCATGCATTGTGCGTGGCAATGTATTTCTCTATACATTAGACTAGGTGTGTGTGTGTGTGTGTGTGTGTGTGTGTGTGTGTGCATGCATTGTGCGTGGTAATGTATTTCTCTATACATTAGACTATGTGTGTGTGTGTGTGTGTGTTTGTGTGCATGCATTGTGCGTGGCAATGTATTTCTCTATACATTAGACTAGGTGTGTGTGTGTGTGTGTGTGTGTGTGTGTGCATGTGTGTGTGCATGCATCGTGCGTGGTAATGTATTTCTCTATACATTAGACTGTGTGTGTGTGTGTGTGTGTGTGTGTGTGTGTGTGTGTTTGTGTGCATGCATCGTGCGTGGTAATGTATTTATCTATACATTAGACTAAGTGTGTGTGTGTGTGTGTGTGTGTGTGTGTGTGTGTGTGTGTGTGTGTGTGTGTGTGTGTGTGTGTGTGTGTGTGTGTGTGTGTGTGTGCATGCATCGTGCGTGGCAATGTATTTCTCTATACATTAGACCAGGGGTGGGCAATTTTCTTTTCCTGAGGGCCATTCTGACTTAGATTTTTAACCCTCTCTCCCGTTGTGATTGGTAATTTCTTGTTAATCTCCTGATATAATAGTGATACAAATCCAATGGCTGTAGCAGATGAGATTTATTAACATAATTCTGCCTTTTATTGAGTTTTTGGGGGTCATTTTGTTTTTCTTTGAGTCCGGCCCTGGGGCCGCATTTTGCCCCAGGCCCCAGGGCCTTTCTTACACATGAGATTACTTTTAGCCTTTTAGCCATAAAGATTATTAAAAGATATTCCATATTCCAGACTGAAATGTTATAACAGAAGTGGAGTATTGGCCAGAATGACATTTGGACACTTATTCAGCGGGTACCTTGCATGTTGCGTTCAGGTGCACTGTAAAAAAATATACGAAATAAAAATAAAATAAATGCAATTTCATCGCGGGCCACACAGGGGGCGCTGTATTTTGCCCATGTGTGCATTAGACTGTGTGTGTGTGTGTGTGTTTGTGGGCATGCATCGTGTGTGGCAATGTATACCCTTGTAGAAGACTTGCACTGTCCAGCAGTGAAAGATCTGTTGGGTTTGCAGCGCAGCGTATTGAAGCCTCGTAGCTAAACGCTTGAATAGGAATACGTATTGTTACAGCGTGCCCGTGTGTGTCTGGGTAATGAGGATATACAGAACATCAGAGCGGGCGCCATGCCAAGTGGGCACAGAACAGGCTGGGCTCCCCCCCCCTCCTTCTGTCCTTTAATGTAGAAATCAGGCGTTCCTTAGGGAACGGGCAGGATGAGAAAGCTGGTACGCCGACAACACCAGCGTAGTAGCGCTCTGTCGAATAGACGAGCCTTCTCTCCCTTCCAACAACAACGCCAGACGCCCCAGACCGTCTTTCTCTTATACGACTTGGGGGGAAGAGACGACATTTAAGAGCCATCGCATCAGTTTGTGTCTTTTCAAACGGTGGGAATTCTTCCATTGTGCCATTCATTGTGTGGCATACTTCCTCTGCCAACTCTGCCTCCCTCCCTCCCTCCCTCCCTCCCCACCGCTCCCTCTCTCTGCCCACCATCATCACCACCACCTCCTTCCTCCCTCATTGAAATTCTGCCTGGCACACAGAGACTGCCCATTCTTGGCACCGAGCTCAGAGAGAGGGAGGGGAGAGGGAGAGAGAGAGAGAGAGAGAGGGAGAGAGAGAGAGAGAGACAGAGAGAGAGAGAGAGAGAGAGGAGAAACACACAAGAACCTGTACCAATCGTCTGGTGCCCCCCACCGTTGTGTCTGTGCCAGGCATTCATCCTGTCTCGCGGACCAAAAGGGACCAGGCAATCCAATAGGTATTTCCCTGCCTCTCTCTGCTTCCTGCAAATATCTGCTCCAATTTGGAGTCTTGTTGGCAACTGAGTGCGCTGTGTGTGTGTGTGTGTGTGTGTGTGTGTGTGTGTGTGTGTGTGTGCGTGTGTGCGTGTGTGTGTGTGTGTGTGTGTGTGTTTGGGGATTTGCTAATTAATTTGTGTGTTTACGTCGTTTGAAGTGGGCGAGCAGGAGTAAACCCGACGAATCCTGCATCCTTTCACTGTGGAGGAGAGGAAGCTAAGGCCGTTTGTTTCAACAATATTTTTTTGTCTTGGTTTTGGTGCGCCGTTTGACTTGTGAAGAACGGGACAATAGCGACCCATTTGTTTGGTGTGTGTGTGTGTGTGTGTGTGTGTGTGTGTGTGCGTGTGTGTGTGCGTGTGTGTTTTGCTAGCACAGCAGACATAGTTTGACGTTGGAAGTTTACACGCCTTGCTTGCATAGTCACTGGTGATTCGGTGCGGCAGCCATTTTGATCCTGTAACTTAATCCAAGAAGAAAAAACCAGATAGTTTGATCACAACAAATTATCTTTGCAGATATAGATTTTAGGTTTATCAGAGGTGTGAGATCGTGCATGTCTCTACGTGTTACCGTTTGTAGTCTTTAAAAAAAAATACTTCACATTTTTGTCGTATTCTGAATAATTAATTAATTTAAAACAAAAACAAAAAAATCCCAACGTTGCATGTCTGTTAGCTCGTAAAGCTGGAAGGGCATGGCTTGACAGATGCAGATAGTGTAGTGTTAAGTGATAAAAGAAACGTCTGTTCGAAAGTCATTGAAAATTACTCGTGCTACAACTGTGACAAGGGGGCTTTGGAAACTCCAAGTGAAACATATCACCGCAAACTAGATTTAGCATACCAAAGCAGGAAATCACCTTGGTTGGTCATGGTGGCAGAGGTGCGATATGAGAGGGCAAGAGAGGACACGCCGCAGGTTTCTTGGCGGTTATATCAATTCCTTTTATCGATGCTGCATGTTTTTCTGATAGTCGTGCTGCATGCTCACTGCAAACACTCTTGCATCATCATAACCCTCATACCTCTGCATCCACGCTGCTGGAAACTTGCAACGACTCGAGTCATGGCGGAGAGGAAGAAACGGTCCAAAGCGTGCCTTCGTTTCACAAAGAAAGATGATAAATGATCATTTGGAAGGGTGGAAACAGCAGCAATATGTTGAAACATGTTATACCCTATGAAGAAAAGAAGCATTGTCATTTATTTTAACGTGTTTCAAATGTTATGAGGCAGACATGCTACAGTACTGTGTTCAGACTCAAAGATTGATGCTGAAAACCTGCCTACTTTCCCCACACAGAAAATTGATCAGGAACTGATCAAGAATCAGGCCGATAAGCAGAATCAATAATGGTATTGGTATCAATAAAATCGGATCAATTCCCATCCTTAGCAGCACTACTGGCTTATGCCACATGTATTTTGGGAGCTGTTGACAGAGTAAGTGATCATGGCTCAATAGAGCCCCGTGTGGCCCTTTTATGTGCCACAGACAAAGTCCACCACCAGAGACAATAGCGCCTAATAGGGCTGAAGGGCTCACATGACTGACCGGGTTTGGCCTTAATGTTTCCAAAACAGTGCTCCAGACTGTTTGGAATTAACCCCCGAGCTCAAAGGCACAAGATCAGTTACAATACGAGGGGTTCGTATTGAAGCGTTTAGGTCGTGTACAAGGCTACAACACGCTGTGCAAACCCAACAGATCTTTCACTGCTGAACATGTGCAAGTCTTCTACCAGGATATCATGGTGAACTAAAACTGAGATGACAAAGACGAAAGGCATTCAAAAACATAAATTGGGAATGAGCTAGAATTTGACTGAATTAAACTAGACTGTGAAAATAATATAAAAATAAAGTAAAATAAATAAAAATCAATCAAAAATGTTAAAATCAAGGACATTTCTCTTTCTACTTTTTTGCTGTATCGAAAACTGTGTCGTATCCTGAACCGTGACCTTTGTCAACCGTTAACACCCCTAATTGCGATAAGATCCTCTTTATACCCCGCAAAGATTTAATAATGTATATTTTCCTCACATCCTCGCCATGTGCCCTGTTAAATCTTCATTCAGTATCCCATTGGCTCCCGGACCACTGGTGGTCCGCGGGGCTCCGCCTGGTGGTCCGCCAGAGATTTCTTTAAAAAATTTTTTTTACAGACAACAGTTCTTACATACACATTAACCCTGAGCAGTTGCCGATTTTCGGAAACATCGCGATATTTGGGAAACATCACAATTTTGAACATTTGCTTTCAGAGGCTGCAGCAGGCTCAGTTTTGTTTTAAAGCCAGAGTGAAGTTTCTGGTATCATATGAAACTAGAAGACTTAAGGAATCGATTTGTACCAACCATGTCATGCTAGTTTGTCAGGAAGGTAGATAAATAACACTCCAAAGTTAGGCAAAATTTTGGCGAGGGGAAACAACTTTTTCAAAGGGGTCCTCTTTTTCACAGCCTAATGTTAGCAAGTGTGTGTGTGTGTGTGTGTGTGTGTGTGTGTGTGTGTGTGTGTGTGTGTGTGAGTGTGTGTGTGTGTGTCAATTTTGAACCAGCTAGTACCCTTATATTGTTATTTGGCCTTTCTGCTGCTATTGCATGGTTAAATCAGCAAATGTTATTTTATGGGGTGGGGTGGGGGGGTGGGTGGTGGGGGGGGTATACGCAGTTTAAGTGGCCCCTGGGAAATTTGGTTTGGTACGTAGCGGTACTTGGTGAGAAAAGTTTGGGAACCCCTGCAGTATCCGATTCCCCGTAAACACTTGTGTCACACCACTGTTCCTTTCTCACCTCCACCAAATGACAGCATGTGCTCCAATCAGAGGAGACTTCCTGGACAGCATGTGCTCCAATCAGAGGAGACTTCCTGGCAAGCGGGCGGAGTGTGTCGATCTGTCACTGGCATGGTGGCAGGGGTGGGCATCGTGCCAGCCCCCCCCCCCCCCCCCTTCCGTCTGTCTGCTCTTCTGTAATCAGACGAGCGGGGTCTACTGCATGCTAACGAGGGGCCGGTCTGGACCCAGTCTCAGGGGTTGTGCCTGTATGCTAATTTATGCAAAGCAGTGTACCCCCTCTAACCCCTTCTCTGTCTACCCCCCCCCCCCCCCCACACCCACACACCCCCCCACGGCCCAGGCTGGCATTTAGTCTGGCACTCGTTAACCCTTCAGTCACCGCCATGCCAAGGGATCAGTCTCCCGGCCGTCCCCGTCACCCTTCCTGCTTTAATAGATTATTCGCCGTTTTCTTGCACATTCATGGTTCTGGATCCGAGATGAGCAAGTTAGGAAATCATGTGTAAAAAGGGTATCGGATCAAACGGTACTATTTCATGTACTTGTTCAATCAGTGTGCCACTACGGTGCCAGTTGAACATGGGGGATATCGTGTGTATTACCTGTATCTAATTAGGTCTTTTCTTTGATAACGACACTTGCCAGCTGTCTAATCAGTAGCGTTGCAGGGTTCCTCTCTCTCTCTCTCTCAGTGCCGTGATAACAGTCTGTTGGCTCTCGTCTCGTCTCGTCGCCACCAGATTCATTCTCCCATCATCAATCTGAAGAAAACAGTCTCTGCCTCTCTCTTCGTCAGAGTCGGGACGTGCGTTTAGAAAAGAGCAGGCTCCGGGAAAACACCCAAAAGGTGGATCTCACAATGTTTTTGAACCAACCAGACCTAAAATGACCGCCGCCACGCGAGACGCCATTTTGTCTTTCCCTTGTTTTGTTTTGGGGGGCTAGAATCGCAGCTTTGTATTCAATTAGAGGCAGCTGGTGGCAGCCATGTTTGCAGGCATCACCTCCGTGTGAGCAGCAGCAGCAGCAGCCAGCCTAACACAGGGATCGCCCCGCTGCTGGAACCAAGCTCCGCTTTTTTGGCAAAAAACGGAAACAAATTCCTGGCACGGAGTCGGGCGGCTTTTTCCCCCTCTTTCGATCACATGCCAGAGTCTCAGGAAGCTGCAGTGAGTTCTCTTTTTTTTTGTACGGCTTTCACACGTTAGCGTTCTCACTTTCCATTGTCTGCTTACCGTTAAATTATTCTTAAATTATTCACAATTATTTTTTGTGGGCTGTTTTTTTTTTTTAGAGACGTTCGCTTCCACCATCAAATGCGTTGGCTTTGCCCTCAGAGCGGTTGAGGATGAGCCAATATGCAACTAAGTCTCTCAGGGTCGTCTTCGTCGTAAAAAAAAACAAGTGCTTAAACGTTTCTCAAAATCCTGGCAGTCGAAGACTCACTGTCATCGAGCACAAGCAGCTTTCCTCCTTAAGTCCTGATTTGGAACCGTTTCCAGAAGACGATTCAAAGAAATACAAAGAGGGAGACAAAGAGATCATCCCCAAAATACCTCACACTCATTTCCGTGACACAGGCTTTGAATTTGGACACGATATCATCCATCAAAGATGTTAAATACATTTCAGATTGGACAAACAGAAACCTTAGACCTTAGCCTGGTTTGTCTTGCATGTGTTTTTACAGAGAAAACAATGTAACCCTCTGTCTCTTTTTCTTTGTATCATTGCAGGAGTGTTACCTGTGAGGAGCTTTGACGCTGAAGCAGTGTGGATGCTGTCCTTGGGGCTGAGGTAGTAGATTGAATAGTTGTGGGGTCGTGTGACCTCTATTTGAGATAACTATACAATCTACTGTCTTTCCTAAGGAGACAGCCGAATCAGCCAATCAGCGACTGCCATCTACAGACGGGCTATCAAGTTGTCCAATCATGCGATGTATTGTTACAAGTAGTATTGTCTTTGCTAGAACAGACACAGACAGACACTAAATTAGGATTTAAGTTCAAACAGGTGAATTTGTGGTGTGTTTGATTTGTGTTCTATCAGGGTGAGGTAGTAGGTTGTATAGTTTGGTGGGTGGGATCGCACCCTACTCAGGTGATAACTATACAGTCTATTGCCTTCCCTGAGGAGCTCACTGAACGCTTATGAAGATTCAACACACGCTCATGACTAAATATCACATTTATTCCCAGCCAGTTACATTTCTTCTGCAAAAAATAGTTAGTGTTGAACTGTCATTGTTGTGTTGTGTTGTCAACGTGTTGTTTAAAAATATGTACATCGCAATAAAGTCACACTGCAAAATAAATGTTGCCTCAAATCAATTGTCCAGAGATCAATGAATGAGCTCATGAAACTGTTTGACTGCTCTTGTTAGCAGAGAGCGCCCTCTAGTGGAGCCATGGGAGACTGCTTTGACAGGATGAAAGCATTATTTTAGACCAGTGCTCAATTCAAATGTCCACCCTCCTCCGGACTTGCGGACTGGGGCCCTCGCGCACTTCAGTGATAAGCTACCGTGACGTGTTCAATGTCATCACGTCAAGTCTGCCACGGCGAGAGACGCTGACGGACGGACCTAAAGACTACAATGATAACACACACTTACCTCGCCCTGTAGGCCTACAGACAGACCTAAAGACTACAATGATAACACACACTTACCTCGCCCTGTTAGGCCTACTTAGATATTTCTGTGTCATGATGTGGTTGAATATTATTTCTGGCCTAGGCTACATGATTCAAGTTAGGTTTTAATAAAGTCATGGTTTTATACGTTCATTATGAGTCCTGTTTTGTTTTTTGTTCGGCAAGAGGAAGAACTACAACGGCAGGTCCGTATTGCAATGAATTGTGGGTAATTAAATCAGTGAACCGTGCACACCCCAAGCGGCCTCTCTGGAAGTATGCAGAAAGTCCGCTTGAGGCCCCTTGTGGACTGGATGAATTGTGGATTTGCAGAACCTCAACACTTGCAGACCTCCTGGAGGTGTGTGGGGTCCAGACATTTGAATTGAGCCCAGCAGAGCTGAGAGTCTGTAGGTGTTCTTTCCACCCAAACCATCATCCATCCACCAGGTGACTTCACAGAGCTTATCAACCAGAGAAGGGTTTCATCTGTGAAATTAGCTGCTGTAGCGTTTCGTTGTATCCCTGCTGTGTGTGGATTTCAGTGTGTGTGTGAGCCAGTGCAAAACCCTCTGCCAAAGTAACGTACTCCTCAGCTCAACTTTTAGCGAGCATCGCCGGACTCAAAAAGTCGATCTTCCTCGTGCTGCTGCGTTCAGGGCGTGGCCCTGCTTCCCCGAGCCACACGTCTCCGTCTGATTGGCTCTGCTGCCTGCTATTGATCGTTGAACTCGCTCATCTCCATGGCAACAGTCCAGTCCCGACAGGAAGCGCCTCCATATTTGAGCGTAGGCCTGCTGGATCTTTGGGATGCGGTAGGCGTAGACCACTGGGTTCACCGCTGAGTTGGCGTGGGAGAGGAGGATACCTGCACATTGGAGGCGTTACTGTCAGATTTGAATTGGCCTAAAAGCTGGAGGAGAGTAGCTACATGTGATTTGTAAATACATGGTTGATAGAAAAGAATGCCTCATTCAGATTCACCAGAAGAAATAGGAAGACAAATCTCTCAATATGAAAACATAAATAGACCAACTGTGCAGACTGTAAAGCACTATAAAAGTGACTGTCACCTGCCTGTATATATCGCCCCCTGTGGGACAGATTGAGCACCGTGGAAGAGCAGCAGGCAGTTCATCAGGTGCAGGGGAATCCAGCACCCGGCGAACAGCAGGAGCACCAGGGCCAGGGAGCGGGCCAGCCTCCTCTCCCGGAGCAGAGAGGCCCGGGCCTGGGGAGCGCTCTCCCGCAGACGCCCCTGCAGGCTCCAGAAGATCCGCGCGTAGAGCAGGGTCATGACCAGCAGGGGCGCCAGAACGCAGCCCAGGAAGTTGAAGTAGACCATGAAAGGGAGGGAGACGACGGACAGGAAGGTGCAGGGCGGAGAGGCGGGGGAGGATTTATTGGCGGCGGCGTCGGGGGCCGGGGGGGAGTAGTTGTGCCAGCCGAACAGAGGGGTGAAGCCCAGGAGGCAGGACAGCACCCAGCACACGCACACAGCCAGCCACGTACGCCTCTGTGTGGCCAGGTCTTTGTATCTGAGGCAGGAGAGAGAGAGAGAGAGAGAGCATGAGTGAAACCAGCAGTGTTGGGGGTAACTCATTACAAAAGTAACACATTACATGTAATATATTACTTTTAGCAGTAACTCAGTAATATAACTTATTACTTATATGATTTCAGTAATATTATACCAGTTACTTTGTCAAGTAACTCAAGTTACAAATTGAGTTACTTTAAAAAGAAAAGTCAAAGCACATATTTAAATAAAGATACAATCATTTCCTAATCAAACTGTCTGTTTTTATGCAAATAACCACTACAGATGACAATAACAAAGGAAAAGAATAACATTTAGAATTTTGGGTTGTTTCCACTGACTTCAAGACGGTTTAAATTATTTTTTGGGATGGTTCCGGGGCAGCGATGTCATTCTGCTGCTGCTGTTGTTTTGGTGAAAGTAATGCAAAAGTAGTGTAATAAGTAACAAGTTACTCTACACAGACAGTAATATTGTAAAGTAACTTATTACTTTCAAATGAAGGTATGATGTAACTAGTAATATGTAGTATATTACATTTTGAAAGTAACTTGCCCAACACTGGAAATCAGAGGAGAGAGCAGAGGTGGTAGAAGTAGACACATTCCTGACTCAAATATAAGTGCAACATCTAAAAATACCCTCTGGTAAAAGCTGAAGAACCATTTCAAATCCTTTCCTCAAGTGAAAGTATAATATCGTCTTTAATTCACTTTAATGAGCAAACGGTGGCAGGATCTCATTGTAGCCTCATGGGGATGAAGAGTCATCGAAGTCATTTAAACTGGTTCTCTGCTGAGCTTTTCCTCTGAATCACAGAGGAGAGAGTGCACCACCTCAGATTACCAACGTTAATTCTAGCACATCTGAATTCACTAGCGCTACTTCTCTACTCTGGTTGCTCCTCTCTTCTTTGCGTTGCGCCTCTCTGTCTCTTTCTTCCCTCCTTTTTGACGTTGCTTTGCTGTAGAAGCTGTAGAAGCAGCCAGTCACATTTAGGCCTTGATCAGCTAGCCTAGGTAAACCCAGCCCCCACGTGACCTGCTCTCTCAGTTCCCAGTCACTACCTTGTGACTGTAAGCAGGGTGAGCCTGAGAGCAGGTCACTGGGGGCTGGGTTTACCCAGGCTATTGATCAGCTGCTTCCGGTATGCAGCTGTCCCATGAAGAAAATAAACAAATCAGTTGATGATTTCCTGAGACCGAGTCTGTTTTGAAAATGTAGGCAGTAGAAAGTATAGATTTTTTTTTTTTCCAGGGACAGTGCAACATTAATGAACATTTGCATGTAAATGTGCCGGATTATAGCCTTAGCTAATTTCCATCCGTAGTCCCTCGACAGGTGAGGTACAAAAAAGTTTAAAAAGAAGAAATAGAAAAATTAGTGCATACATAGGGCAACTGACAGGGGTGCAATGTAAGTGACACATACATACACATAGGGTAGAAAGGAGAGGAGACATACATATACATGATGGAGGCATTTAACTTTGCAATTCAAGTGGGCACACACAGACCTTCAATTCCGGTATGTAATACAAATAAAACAAAAACGGGAAACATTAGGGACATTGACCAAGGTGGACATAGGACTTTCAAGGATATACATATACAAAAACAACACATGAAACAAAAGGGTTTAAATATGGTCGCAGTTTTGATTTGATCTGAGCCATGACTTTAACAGCCCCTTAAAGGTGTGCAAACTGTTACTCTCTCTGACTGACATTGGTAGGCTATTCCATAGTTTGCTACCCCTGTAGGAAATGTAGTGAGTGGGAAAAGCAAAAATGTGGCACAAGGAAGGAGGCTCAGCAGGCCAAAAGTGAATCAGAAAAGAGAAAAAATTTGCTTCTTGGATACTTAGGCCATGTTCAGACTAGGAGGCCAAATCTGATTTGTGAACTTTAGTGACCTATTAATGATTCCATCCAGATTGGTTTTATGAGTCTGGACGCTCCAAGTCTGATTTGTGTCACTTGTCCCAAACCACATGAGGTAGTTTCCAATCTGCTTTCGACTGATGTGATTTCAGTGCGGACGCGCAGATCCACCAAATCTGATTTGAACGTCACTCGCAACTTGCTTCTGCCGCAGGAAAACCGCGTCACCAACGTACGTATTTACTGACGCCCACGTCGTTACCATAGCAACCCATGCAGATAGGCTGTTTAGGTCTGGACACACAGATCCGACTTGAAAATCTGATTTGTGGCAGTGCGGACACACTCCCAAATCAGATTTGGGAAACCAATCAAGATAATGATGATTAATGACTTTATCAGCAAATCGGATTTACCTGTAATGTGAACATGGACAACATAAAGTACATGTCTACTGCAATAGTTAAACAAACCATGTACATCTTCAAGCCCCCTGTCTATTCTTGAGTGAGTAAAGCACTGGTAGATATATACGGTAGACAGTTTTCATGGAATAGACCCTTCTCACGGGGGCCATTTTGTGTCGAAAATGCAGGGTAAACACAGGTGCAAGCAAAACACTAATGAGGGTTTCAAAGTTCCATGATTGGAATGTTTACGTTGTAGAGGTGAAACCGTCTGATAGACTTCGAGATCCCTGGAGAGGAAGAGTCTCTACAGCGACACATGAGAACGTCCATTCACTTCCTACACTGTTAACCATTCTTTCGTGCACTTGAAACGGACGTGTGCGTAGTACCTCACCTGAGAGGCGTGTGCAGCCGCAGGTAGCGATCCACGGCGATAGCCAGCAGCGACAGCACCGAGGCCTGCGTCAGCACGAGCACCACGCAGCTGAGAAGCAGGCACAGGTCAGGGGTCAGACTCGCCCAGCCGTCCAATAGCACGGCCAGGGGCACGGCGGCCACGCCCACCAGGAAGTCGGCCACCGCCAGGGAAACCAGGAAGCAGAAGGTGGGCTCTCGAAGGGAGCCCCGGATACAAACGCACACCGCGCACACCACCAGCACGTTGCCGACGCAGCAGGCCGTCGCAATCAGCACTTCCAGCACTGTGTAGGCCACCCAGCTCCATTCAGCCATCACTGATGATGCTGGAGACCAGGGGGAGATGAAGACACTAGGTGGGGCGTCTAAAAGCACTCGCCTATATACCACCACGGAGACCCGGGTTCAATTCCCGGCCGCCGGTACTTCTGGGTCGGTCAGATGTTCCTACAGACACAATTGGCCGTGTGCGCGGGTGGGAAGCCGGTGGGGGATGAGTCTTGGGTCGCTGCACTATAGCGCCTCCTCTGGTCGGTTGGGGTGCCTGTTCGACACGAGGAGGGAGGGAACTGGGGGGGGAATGGTGTGATCCTCACACGTGTTACGTCCTGCTGGTGAAACTCCTCGCTGTCAGGTGGGAAAAAAAGCGGCTGGCGACTGCACACGTATCGGAGGGAGCATGCGCTAGTCTACGGCTCTGCCCAGATCGGCAGAGGGGGGGTAAACCAGGAGGACAGCAGGAGGAATTGACCAAGTACAATTGGGGCGAATCCCCCCAAAAACGTGAAGAAAAAGCTTGATAGAATGGGTTTTCCTGGATGAAGGCTAGTGAGGAGATGTGGTGGTGACAGCTGAGGAAAATCCAACATAATCCTGGATGTCTGTAGGAGATGTTTCCGGCTCCAAGCTGTACCTCACACACCACCCGCCCAACGATGAGCAGGACGAATAATGAGCAGATGCTTTTTATACGCAAAACATGCATGCTCTTAGGTGTGTCTGTGAAACACACCACAGCAGCTACGCAACTCCACGGAGACAACATCTGGATCTCATCAAGTGAGTGAAGATCCTACTCGCTATAATTGAGTTCAAGTTCATTTGATTTATAAAGTACGCTTGAAAACGATTGTTAGACGTCCACAGATGTGCATCCTAGGTTCTGTTCCAGGGTTCCCCGAGGGTCTGGATATTAAGAGCAAGAAGAAAAATGATTACACGTTGTCTTCTTCTCCAAGCTAAACACACACTTGCACTCTTTTGGAAAAACGCAGTCAAAGCAGATATCAGTCGATGGTTCGGGGACTGATCTAATTGTATTGAGAAATGGGCTT
>NC_139629.1:49565481-49567981 GCF_964638095.1 Poromitra crassiceps | reverse complement strand
TTTTTGTAAGTCGCTTTGGATAAAAGCGTCTGCCAAATGACATAATGTAATGTAATGGAAAGCGAAAGCAAATGAACAACAAGCATTGCATCATCATCATCATGATGTAATTCATAGCAGTTCGCTTTTGTTACGCACTAACGTGTGTGTGTGTGTGTGTGTGCGTGTGCGTGTGTGTGTCTGTGTGTGTGTGTGTGTGTGTGTGTGCATGCTTGTTCCTGTTGCGTGTATGATGTTAGTTCAGGCGTAGATTCCTGACCTGCCCGGGTGGCATGTGTCTGTCTGTGTTTAGGGATTACCCCCCTCCTTTCTTAGTGTGAGAAACATAAACTCAAAATAGTGAAGTAGCGGATGCTTCATATCCATCAAATATAATATACGCTGAATACATTTGGTATAATATACAGTTATTTTATGTTTATGATTATTCTTATGAGAAATTATTCAATCTTATTAAATTAATCAAGTCGGACAAATTAAACAAATTAAAATAATCTGCACTGACACATACAATTTGAACACTCTTAGAAAATGTGTTTTGATACATTGCATCTATAGCCCGATAAGCAGCTGTCAAGATAGATGAGTATCCAATGCTACAGCCAGCAGCCTGTGACCTCACTGATATATAAATATATATATATATATATATATATATATATATATATATATATATATATATATATATATATATATATATATATATATATATATAGTCTGAAGTCTGACGAAGAGCGCCTTGCTCGAAACGTCACTCAACTTGGTTTGGTTTGGTGCAATACATTTGGAGAAGGAGCCCTGCAGTGTGCGAGCAGTTTTTATTTGGTTGTTGTCTCACTGATATGTGAACCATATACAGTAGGCCTACTTGATGGGAGAGAGGCTATCTACATGCTGCGTTTTATTCCAGGGTTATCATCATAATCAAGCTTATCCACACTGATAAACACTTGAATGATGCTTACTGGAATCACATCACCAACTTTACGACCTGACTGATTTAGTGTGGCGATTCATCACAGTGAAATGTTACCACTGGCCCCTAAACTGTAAACCTATCAGAGGACACAAATATATTGTAGGCATCGGGAGGTTCATTAGCTGAAAGTGAATCAGCAATTCCTCAAGAAACCCAAACTATTTTTGTTAATAATTTGAAATTAATATTGTGCTCCTTATATTGAAATGCATCAACTGAGTATAAATCTCTGCCTATAAGGATGTGTGTGCATGTGTACGCATGTGTTGTGTGCATGTGTATGCAGGCTTGTGTGTGTTTCACACTTGAGTCATTCACCAGTGTGTGTGTGAAACTCCGGGGGAATTGACTATCTCACAAACAGCATGGCAGCTGAGCCAACAGCGCCAGGCAGGTAGGCTGACCACCTGGAATATGCTGTGTTTCTGAACTTTGCTCTCTCTTTCTCACTTGCACACACACACACATGCACGCATGCACACACGCACGCACGCACGCACACACACACACTGACACACACACACACACACACACACACACACACACACACACACACACACACACACACACACACACACACACACACACACACACACACACACACCCTCTTTATTGAGCATGTGACTTTCAAATATTGTTTGTCTGTTTGTTTGTTTGTTTGTTTGTTTATTTATTTGACTTAACAATGCCTTTACTGTGGTTTCAAGAATACAGTGAGTAAAAGCGGGGAAACCTGTTCAGCGAGGGGGAGGAATAACTTCCCTGAAATATCAGGAGAATTTCCCGTCTGCCTGCTGTACGTGCACGGCAGTGTCAGAGGGAGATGGGTGACAGTTAAGATTCCGATTCAGCTTGCACCTGGAGGCTCCATGGTGATATTTAATACCAATGACCTTGGTTGGTTGGTTGGACCAGGGTTAAGCTAAGTTCACACTAGACGATATGAACCATCGGCAACAGTTTATGGAGCTCAGCGACAACACCCCCCACCCCCGCATTATCATCTGTGTTGGCTCGGCGCTCGCAAATCAGGGCTTTGATTGCTATGTGTGAACTGTGCACAGACACCAGCGGGAAGCTCCCCGGAAAGTCACAGCGGCCCAACAGATATCTAGCATGGCTAAATATCTGGCCGTGTCAGCCAATGAGAGCGCAGTGCAGACACGAGTTTCGCCCCCCCCCCCTGCCGCCAAATGCATCCCCACCTCACGGGAGCATATTGTAATGATTTATACTGAAACTTAACTGTTTACAAATTATATAATTGGCCGGGTAGACGTGACCTCCAGGCCAGAGGGGTCTCTCCTGGTTCACGGAGACCGACTTTGATGCATAAAATCCACATCGAGGTGACTTCCATGCATGGGGCTCTCTTTGGCTCATGGAGACCGACTTTGGTGCTTAAAATCCGGCTACAGGTGACCTCGAGGCCTGGGGTCTCTCCTAGCTTTATGGAGGGGGATGCAAGTCTCGGCGGTTTGTACTTGCCGAGATTTGCATCGCTGTTTTTAAGTTAAAACA
>NC_139629.1:49552981-49557981 GCF_964638095.1 Poromitra crassiceps | reverse complement strand
GTCTACTTGAATGGGTGATAGATGACATAACATAAGGCCATGCCATTTTAAGATAGCAAGCTCTTCTAGGTGTGTATATGTCATGTGACTAGTCTAAAGCCTATAAAACCTATATTTTAAATATCTTACTGCCATTCAGAAAAAGTCTTACAACCACAGAATAGGATTAACGAGTTGCCCATAAACATTCAGAAAATTCATGGTGCTTTGTTTTATTCTGCAAAGGGGAATCTTAAAGGGGACCTATTATGCGTTTCCATATTTTGTGTATCCTGTTGGATGTTCATATTAACCGTGGCCAAAGTTTACAATAATGAGGTCGAGGCATGTGAAAGTTATCCCCATTTGGAAAAACCCGAGGATTCCGATGCTCTGAACGAGAGGTTAGGAGAACACGGGGTCTAGGTGAGGTCAGATAGACCCTGATGGCCTTATGGTCACAGCTGCTGATCTTCGCCGAAGCAGTTGTTTCGCCCCACCTCCTCCCCTGAACACCACCAATGTCAAGAATTCCCTATGGGGGGGATTCTCTATCCTATAAATCACTGACGTTCTCCTCACGTCACAGGAGGAGCGTCATCATCATGGAGTCATACGGCAAATCTAATTTGTTTATTGTATCATTAAAGTTTATTGTACTTTCTTCTAGTCTCTCATTCATTGAGGTCACGTTGGACAAAAGCGTGTGCTAAATGACATAATATACTGTCGTGAGTCAATCAAAAAGAAATAGCAGTGATACAGTTGTTCGTTTAAATGAACCCGGTTGAAACATTTGTTTACAACAATATAAGGCTCTTTTTAGTTGGAAATCATGCAATCATAGCTCATTTCTTTCTGATGCTGATCTATATTATGATAATGGGTATGATATGATTCTATTACAGCGAATGGTATAGTCCAGTTTGGGGGTTATAAGAGGTCACCCCCATACTTCACTACTGTAGCCAGGTCTGACTGGGAGAAACAAACACACCAAGCACAAGTTTAACCTAAAGTAAAAGAGAAAAGAAAAAAATGCCCAATCTGATCTCAGAAAGGGAAGCTTTCATCCGAAAAGGAATTTATTGCATCCATGGAAACTACATCAAATTGTGTCTAGGCTCCTGGGTTCTGTCCCCTGGGCTTTCTGCACCTTTAGGGCTGTCCGCTGGAGTCAGGAGAGCTCTGTCAGCATGTGTGCAGCACACTTAACAGAGCGCTCTGTGAGGGCCTGGGATGTTAGCCTTCCTCTTTCCATTCTATAGAAATAGACAAGCGTCATTGTGTTTTGCGAATGGCGGATAATTATCGCTTCTCCTTCGCCCACATCCTCCGTGGCCGGAGGGGCGGCTCCGACGAGCGTCTGAGCCGTCGTCCCGACAAGTTCATTGGACCGTGGTTAAGAGTGGCTTCCTGTGGTGAGTGATGGTTTCCATACCGAAAGTATAGCAACACAGATGCATTGTGACAAAGCACGGGAAATAATTCATGAAGATCTATCTGTTACAATCAAAATTCAAGAGCCGATAAATGTCCATACTTCATACAAACGACTTGCGACAGACAGTATTGCTTATTGCCCACTCTTCTTACAGGTGGACAGCAGTGTGTGATTTTTTTTTGTATACGTTTTCTACTGGGCGGTTCTTATCTGGAGGAAACCCCAGGGGAGCACGGGGAGAACATGCAAACTCCGCACAGAAAGGCCCTTTTGACAAGATAGCCCACCTGCAGCAGTATAGGCAGGCACTGAGGACATGGGAAGGGGGACACACCCTCAAGCGTTCCCCAGGTGGGAATCAAACCCAGAACCTTCTCGCTGTGAGGCGACAGCGATACCACTTGCGCCACCGTGTCCACTGCAGTGTGATTCACACACAATGTCTCAGGAACTTAAGAGGAGCTTGCACTGCAGATGCTGCAAAAATCTCACGGTCTGAAACCTTGTTCTGCAGGCCACAGGGCGAGTGCATCCAGGGGCTCTCCCACTGCGAAACAGTTGCGTAACAGCAACTTCTCTGTGTGTGGACACGACACTACAGTTCCAATGAACACGCCTGACCCCCCTTCCCACCAAAAAACAAACCACCCTGGATTACAATACACATTCAATCCCTGCTGGACAGAAGGTGAGATCTTTCAGGGTCTGGAGGGGAAGAACTCTGGCCAGAGGAACATTACAGCAGGAAAGAACGTGCTACCAGAAACCAGTGTGAAGGAGGTGCGGAGTGGAATGAGTGGGATCTCTGGGCCGTGCCGAGATGGGGAGTTGGGAGCTTGGACAGATAAAGCCTATGCGCCTAAGTAGCAAAAACTGCAGTTCCTCCAATGACCACTTGAGGCTGGCTGCAAAAGGGAGTCATTCCCCATTCACCCCCATGTTAAAATGCCCAACTTTACAGCATAGATAAACATGTTTACAGCCTGGTTCAAAAACGGTTTTGGTCTCTAGTCTATAGTTAATTTGACCTTTCATGAGAACTGTGCGGGGTTGATTTTTTTTATATAACCCCAGTCCACATACCAATGGGTGACTTCATGTGGCTACGGCCATATTTTTATACCGTCTATGGGGGGAACCCACCCAGCACACTGGGTTGGACTAATACACAATTGACCACCATCCACCTGTCATCATATACGGTAGTGGAGTAGTCTAATGCGCTTGCGCTGTCCTGTGTCCATTATGGTAAGATGACAGCAACAACAGGAGTCGTCAAGCTACTTTTTCAGTGTGTGTTTCCTGCTAGTACTGACATGTTCATACTGCCTCAAGAGCGATTCATCAAATCAAGCTAAAGCTACAAGAAGCCTTCGTCTATTGTTTACATCACTCACCTCTTCTACTATTTTACCTACAGTATAACAATATGTTTGTTGTTGATTTTTTTATCTAATTTTTATCCCCCATTAGTGCTAATTTTAATGCATTTATCCTGGTTGCTGCTCCACCCTCTGCCGATCTGGGGAGAGCCGAAAACTGGCTCCATGCTTCCTCCGAGACATGGGCAGTTAGCCAGCCGCTTCTTTTCACCTGACAGGGGAAGCTTCACCGGTAGGACATAGCACGTGGGAGGATCACGCTATTCCAACCAGTTCCCCTCCCTCCGAACAGGTGCTCCTAATGACCAGAGGAGGCACCACTTCAGCGACCAGGATATTGCATGTTTTGGTGAGGGGTTGCTATATGAAGGAAAACCCCCAGGGGGCACGGGGAGAACATGCAAACTCCACACAGAAAGGCCCTTTTGACGACCCGGTGGGCACTCGAGGACATGCGGACGGGCACGCACTCCTTCAGCGCTCACAGCGTCCCAGGTGGGAATCGAACCCAGGACCTTCTAGCTGTAAGGCGACAGCGCTTACCACTGCGCCACCGTGCCCCTGTTCCCCAGATTCACTTTAATAGCCACAGTAAGTAATCAGATTGCATACGCAGCATAGCGCTCACGTCATTAGTAGAAGACAATAACAATATATAAATACAACCACAAACATTTTAATTGCAGTCCTTTAAAGTGATGTATGATGAGGGGGGCTCGGGGGGTAGGATCATATCAGTGTGGGGGACCAACAGGGGTGATAAAGTTCTTATTGCGTCGGGGCTTTAGAGCCTCGTTAAAGAGGTGGATGGCAGTTGGGAAGAAGCTGTTCTTGTGATGAGAGGTTCGGGTTCTGCCAGACCTCAGTCTCCTGCCATGGGGGAGCACCTCAAAAGGTTTGTTGCCTGGGTGGGAGGCGTCGACTATGATTTTCCGAGACCGTTTCAGTGTCCTGGCGGTGTGCAGGCCCTGAAGGGATGGCAGGCTGCATCCGATCACCTTTTCAGCACAGCGGATGATGCGCTGCAGTCTGCAAATGTCTTTGAGGATGAGGATGGACGCACCATCGTTGCTTTTGGCACTTTTAATTTCTTCAGCTGCTGCAGGAAATACATCCTCTGTTGTGCCTTCTTGGTGAGAGCTCTGATGTTCAGCTCCCATTTCAGGTATGGGCTGATGATGGACCCCAGGAAGTGAAAAGACTCCCCAGTGTTAACTGGGGAGTCACCCAGGGTGGTGGGGGTCATCAGAGATGAGGCCCTATGAGGGCATCAGTGAACTTCAGGAGCTTGATGGACCGGTGACTGGAGGGTAAATATTTGCTGCTCGAGTTTAATTTCATCTAATCTAATCTGAAAATGAAAAGTTTTACTGAAATGCAGACTGCACACTGCAGTGGAATGCTTCCTCTTTTGACAGGCTCAATCATAGGAACATTTCCCTCTATACTCATAAGTGGCCATAGGGTGTTTACTGGAAACATTGCAAGTTTAAGTTAGTATATAAAAATAACGTCTCAATTAGCCAAGTTTACAGAATTTGGAGTGACATAGAAAGCCTCCACGTGTGCCTTGTTGTGACCATTCTGCCTGTGGGAACTTAATCTTCAGCTTAATTAAATCAATACCCTTTTAACTAAACAAGATTTATTTGCGAAACATCATGAATCCCAATCATGAAACGTGAATCTAATGGGAGCGTTAACATCACTGACTTCAGATGTTGCAGCGAGTCAAGGAGGGTTGTCACCATCAAGCGGTCGTTTTTGTCCCAAAGTGATGCTGTTCCCACTTTGGCCAGAAGATGGGGCTATTTCACAGGCTATTACACAAACCAACTGTGGCTCTCATGAAGAGCAGGTCATACTATATAATGGTATGATTTAATAAGATTATTGTAATCCAGCTTTCGGTGATGACACGTTTCACACTTCTCCAGGTACCTCAATTTTGTTTTAGTAACTGTAATCTTTCAGCCACTTTAGCCTACACCATGTACTTTTCAGATGGCTGGAATTCTTTTGAGGCTCCTCTCTCTCTCATCACATTCTGTTGAGTCTCCTTCCAATCCTACCTGGGTTCTGCTTGACTGAGACTCTATGGAGACAGTCCAATACTTTCAGTCACTGTTAACATTCCACATCAGTCTCGCTGCACACTAACATGGCTGATACCATCACGCACAACTGGGGTACGA
>NC_139629.1:49525481-49545481 GCF_964638095.1 Poromitra crassiceps | reverse complement strand
GGAAATGGCGTGAAAAAGATGGCGTGCAGTTTGGCGACAAACCAGCAGCTCAAATCAACTCTCAATAACTGTCAAACTATTCATCATTCATCTAGTTTGACAGTTATTGAGAGTTGATTTGAGTTAATGAGTTATTAATTTGAGTTAGTGTGGACCAGTGATGTCACTGGTCCACGCTTTAACACTCAATAACCGTCAAATTAAATGACAGACTTCAAAACAGTTTACAGTTTTCTGATATACTACTGATGTTCTAATGATACAAAGCTGGTTGAAAATGGGCGGAGTGTTCCTTTAACTTTACGGCTCGTTGCTTCGGGAGCCGCCATTATTGTTTTTCCAGCGGCATCGCTGATTGGCTACGAGGCAGGTCCCTGATTGGCCCGTCAACTTTGTGATCTCTGGAAATGGCTGGGTGTGTGTATGGGGGCAGAGGTCCAGACTGATCCGCAGAACGAAAGCGAATGTGCAGAGATCACGTGATCAGTATGTTTGGTGGAAGGAGTGTGAATCAGTGAAATCAGCTGCTGTGCTGTTTGGTGGGAATGATCACTCACACACACTCTTGAACTGGACACCGCCGAGCTTAGAGGGGATCCTGCACAGATCTGAGTGGAATCCTGCACAGATCTGAGTGGAATCCTCCACAGATCTGAGTGGAATCCTCCACAGATCTGAGTGGAATCCTCCTCAGATCTGAGTGGAATCCTGCACAGATCTGAGTGGAATCCTGCACAGATCTGAGTGGAATCCTGCACAGATCTGAGTGGAATCCTGCACAGATCTGAGTGGAATCCTGCACAGATCTGAGTGGAGCGGGACTCATTTGTAACAGATGGCACCGCGGGCTCAGTGTGTAGTAGAAGGCTGGCCACCAAACACTCACTCCACTGTCTTGTAATGTGGTGCCAAGACGGCTGATGTGTGTGTGTGTGTGTGTGTGTGTGTGTGTGTGTGCGCGTGTGTGTGTGTTTGTGTGTGTGTGTGTGTGTGTTTGTGTGTGTGTGTGTGCGTGTCAGAATACCAACAGGTGCAAATTCAGCAAATTCTTCTTCTGCGCTTCTGATGAGCATCTGTGCCTTCATGTGTGTGTGTGTGTGTGTGTGTGTGTGTATTTGTAATGGAGGTGGGGGAGGATAACAAGGGAGAGAGAGAAAGAAAGGGCGTCCTGGGTAGTGCAGCGGAAGATTCCCTGCCTACCAACACGAGGGTGGCAGGTTCGAGCCCGCCGTGTTACCTCCGGTTTGGTCTGGCGTTCCGTACAGACCCAATTGGCCGTATCTGTGGGTGGTGAAGCCGGATTAAGGCTATGTGTCGCTGGACTAGTGCCTCCTCTGGTCGGTCGAGGTGCCTGTTGGGGGAGGCGAACTTCGAGGGAATAGCGTGATCCTCCCATGCGCTACGTCCTGCCAGGCAAACCCCTCGCTGTCAGGTGAAAAGAAGCGGCCGGTGACTGCACATGTATCGGAGGAAGCATGGTGCTAGTCTAAGTCTCCCCGGATCAGCAGAGGGGGGCGGAGCAACGACCGGGACATCAGGGGCAACTGGCCAAGTACAATTGGGGAGAAAACAGGGAAAATCTGAAAAAAGAAGACGTCATAAGACAACTAGGGGAGAGAGGGTGTGAGACCGATGAGAGGGAGAAGGAGAGACAGAGACACATGAGAGAGAGGGAGAGAGAGAGACAGAGAGACACATGAGAGAGAGAGACAGAGAGAGAGACACATGAGGGAGAGAGAGAGAGAGACACATGAGAGAGAGAGAGAGAGAGAGAGACACATGAGAGAGAGAGACAGAGAGAGAGACACATGAGAGAGAGAGAGAGAGAGAGAGAGAGGAGAGAGACACATGAGAGAGAGAGAGAGAGAGAGAGACAGAGAGACAGAGAGAGAGACACATGAGAGAGAGAGAGAGAGAGAGAGAGAGAGATAGACACATGAGAGAGAGGGAGAGAGACAGAGAGAGACACACATGAGAGAGAGAGAGAGAGAGAGATAGACACATGAGAGAGAGAGAGAGAGAGAGAGAGAGACACATGAGAGAGAGAGAGACAGAGAGAGACACACATGAGACAGAGGGGGAGAGAGAAACAGAGAGACACATGCAGACAGGAGAGAGAGAGACACACATGAGAGAGAGAGACAGGAGAGAGAGAGACACACATGAGAGAGAGAGAGGGAGAGAGAGAGACACACATGAGAGAGAGAGAGGGAGAGAGAGACAACATGCCAGGTTTTTACAGTATGTGTGTATAGGGCTCCCTCGGGGCCAGACAATTAAACAGCATTTAAAAAGATGACAGAGCTCTGCGCCCGAGAAAGGGAGGGGCGGAGTCTGCAGGTGGATCCTGAAGGGAGGGGCGGAGCCTGCAGGTGGGTCCTGTGTATTGTATGGGTTGGTGTGTGCGTGTGATGTACATGGGTGCAGTGGAGGATCGTGCCAACGGACTCCTGTGAGCGTCACTAAGTCTGTATAGGCTACCTGGCTGTCTCTGCATGACACTAAGTCTGTATAGCTATACCTGGCTGTCTCTGCATGACACTAAGTCTGTATAGCTATACCTGGCTGTCTCTGCACGACACTAAGTCTGTGTAGCTATACCTGGCTGTCTCAGCACGACACTAAGTCTGTGTAGGCTACCTGGCTGTCTCTGCACGACACTAAGTCTGTGTAGCTATACCTGGCTGTCTCAGCATGACACTAAGTCTGTATAGCTATACCTGGCTGTCTCTGCATGACACTAAGTCTGTGTAGCTATACCTGGCTGTCTCTGCATGACACTAAGTCTGTGTAGCTATACCTGGCTGTCTCTGCATGACACTAAGTCTGTATAGCTATACCTGGCTGTCTCTGCACCACACTAAGTCTGTATAGCTATACCTGGCTGTCTCTGCACGACACTAAGTCTGTATAGCTATACCTGGCTGTCTCTGCATGACACTAAGTCTGTGTAGCTATACCTGGCTGTCTCTGCATGACACTAAGTCTGTGTAGCTATACCTGGCTGTCTCTGCATGACACTAAGTCTGTATAGCTATACCTGGCTGTCTCTGCATGACACTAAGTCTGTATAGCTATACCTGGCTGTCTCTGCATGACACTAAGTCTGTGTAGCTATACCTGGCTGTCTCTGCATGACACTAAGTCTGTGTAGCTATACCTGGCTGTCTCTGCATGACACTAAGTCTGTATAGCTATACCTGGCTGTCTCTGCATGACACTAAGTCTGTATAGCTATACCTGGCTGTCTCTGCATGACACTAAGTCTGTGTAGCTATACCTGGCTGTCTCTGCATGACACTAAGTCTGTATAGCTATACCTGGCTGTCTCTGCACCACACTAAGTCTGTATAGCTATACCTGGCTGTCTCTGCACCACACTAAGTCTGTATAGCTATACCTGGCTGTTTCAGCACCACACTAAGTCTGTATAGCTATACCTGGCTGTCTCTGCATGACACTAAGTCTGTGTAGCTATACCTGGCTGTCTCTGCACCACACTAAGTCTGTATAGGCTACCTGGCTGTCTCTGCACAACACTAAGTCTGTATAGCTATACCTGGCTGTCTCTGCATGACACTAAGTCTGTGTAGCTATACCTGGCTGTCTCTGCACAACACATCACTTGATAACACAACATTTGTCAACTGACAATAGACAGAGGGAGCAACAGAGACATTCCACTGACAAGAACAGAGAGAGAGAAAGAGAGAGAGACTTGCTATGTGAAGAACGGCTCTGAAAGAGTTTTTGTGGGGCCATAACAAAGGCCCCTCAGAAAACACAGTGGCGTAGGAATGTTAATTAATTAATGAGAAACGATTCAGCCTACAGAGAATGATGGAGAGAGAGAGAGAGAGAGAGAGAGAGAGGGGGGAGGAAGGGTAGAATTACTAAACTGGGTGCAAAAGCATTTCGCTGTGTTGTTTGCACACTTGTTCTGGGGTCCAGCACTTGCAACATTATTGATTTCTCAAGCCATTCAAAATTTCAAGAACAACTAATTGTTTTTGCATGTGTGTACAACAACGTATGATCGCTGACGGGCGAAAACCGCATATTTCCCAAATGTCAACTTTTCAGAAAGTAAGAATCTCAGCCTTGTGTTTTGGGGTTTGACCACCGTGCATTCTTGAGTTTATCCAAAGGGCTTTGAAAAGGATTCGTGAGCCCAAGGAGTTGCGGCATTTTCTCAAGCCACAGAGGACCATGTAATCTTTCAAACAAAGTTAAACGATGACAATCTGCCAACATAATCACTCTCAAATGTATTGTGATCATCCAACTTTACCATGTTTTGTAGCCAGTCTTTATTGCAATATTTCATTAGCTCCCCCCCCCACTTGCTGCATTTGATCCATAACAGTGGATCAGTCTATTGCCAGTCATTTTGCATAAAGAGACTTGAAAGGAGGTCATTGCACTATTGCTTTTATTTTAGTTTTATTTCGTTATTTATTTTTGCTATATTTAGAATACATCATTATGAATACATTGATAATAATGTATGAATGCCGATTGCCCACGGAAGCACTCCTATACTATACAACATCCTATACTTAAAGGTGTATAGCATACAAAATGTAGTTGTATGGCATGTAAAGCATAGCCTGTAAAACCATCCTGATCACAGAGACGTCAGATTCTGTTTCCTCCTGCCGATCAGTCTGGCCTCCAGCCCCGCCCCCAGTGATTTCCAGGAATTACAAAGTGAACGGGCCAATCAGGGACCTAGCTGCCTCGTAGTTGACTATGTAACTGCCAATCAGGGATGCCGCTGGCAAAACAGTATGGCGGCTCCCCACGCACCGAGCGGTAACGTTAACGTTCGAGTAAACACAGCCGTAAGTTCAGCAGTTACTGCAGAAATCGACTCAATAACAACAATTAAACAAGAACAGGTGTATGCACCAGTGGAGTTTCTCGCTGGAAAATATGTTTTTGCGTTCTATCGAGAGGATTTTGATTTGGCGATGCTGATTGGCTGAAGGAGTTTTCAGTCAAGAGTTACCTGCATCCTTCACATCCTCTATAGAGAGGCAAAGTGACCGCCTATTTCCTGCTTCAGCACTGTACCAGAGATTTTCATCCGCCATTTATTTTCCCGTACACATTTCGTAAAATGCGTATACAAATTGTTTTACTGGTTCAAACCAAACGGTACAGATATATTTAGAAACAGGAGAGATTGCATGACATTTCACAGGGACCAAAACGTTAAAAAAAATGCGTGTTTAAAGAAAATATTTTTTCGATGTTGTTTTTTTAAGTTTTGGTCCAAGTGAAATGTTCTATGGTCTCTCCCGATTATAGCGTTAGCTGAACCGTTTGGTTTCGACGAAGTTAAACTATTTTATAAGCATTTTACAAAATGTCTATGGGAAAATAAATGGCGGATGAAAAGCTCTGGTACAGTGCTGAAGCAGGAAGTGACGTTCACTTTGCCTCTCTATAATGTGGCACTTGGGCCAGCGCTTGAGGGACAACACTCTTTTGCGAGAGCACCGATTATTTGATGTCGAAGTAGGCTCAAGTCTGCAAAAGAGACAATGATGTGTTATGGTGCACTGGAGAGAGGAGCAGGAAGAGGGCTTGACTTTGGCGTAAGAGGACTCAGTGGAAAAGGAGCGGGCTAACACTGTGAATATAGCCCCGAGGCAGCTGACACTTCTTGACAAATCCTCACTCTTCTCTCTATAGACGGCAGTGTGTGCATGTGAAATGGATACGTGCGCTCACACTCTGCGCTGGTCACTCATCATCTGTTATTTTCTGGGACAGTGTGTGTGTGTGTGTGTGTGTGTGTGTGTGTGTGTGTGTGTGTGTGTGTGTGTGTGTGTGTGTGTGTGTGTGTGTGTGTGCGTGCGTGTGTGTGTGGGGTGTGTGTGTGTGTGTGCGTGTGTGTGTGTGTGTGTGTGTGTGTGTGTGCGTGCGTGCGTGTGTGTGTGTGTGTGTGTGTGTGTGTGTGTGTGTGTGTGTGTGTGTGTGTGTGTGTGTGTGTGTGCGTGCGTGTGTGTGTGGGGTGTGTGTGTGTGTGTGTGTGTGTGTGTGTGTGTGTGTGTGTGTGTGTGCGTGTGTGTGTGTGTGTGTGTGTGTGTGTGTGTGTGTGTGCGTGTGTGTGTGCGTGCGACACTGTGTGTTGCAACAAGCGCGACCCGCTCCAGCAGCGGAAACCGGAGAAGGTGCGACTTACGAGATACTGGATTCTGCTCTTTCTGGGGACCGAGGGGTGCTGAAGTGTCAGAATTCCAATTTCCTCCAAACGGTCACTCCCAGTCGCACACTCTGACCCCTCTCTGCATCTCTCTCACACGGCCCAACACACTCTGCTGTCTGCACTCTCCCTCCCCAGAGCTGTCTCTCTCTCTCTCTCTCTCTCTCTCTCTCTCTCTCTCTCTCTCTCTCTCTCTCTCTCAGCCATAAACACTGTCTCTCTCTCATAGTCTCAGTTCCATTCATAAGGTTCCACACTATGACTGTTCTTCTCCCCCCAAACTCTCCTCCTCCTCAACCTAAACACTCACCCTTCCTCTTGACATCAAGCACAAAAAGAGAGTAAGTAAGTAAATTTTATTTATATAGCACTTCTCACAGAGAAAACTCACAAAGTGCTTCACAAGTTAAAATACATACAGGATAAAATAACAACAGAAAAACAAAACAAAAAGAGGGGAAGGAAGAGGGCGAGAGAGAGAGAGAGAGAGAGAGAGAGAGAGAGAGATGAGTGTTTGAAGGGAGAGTGAGAAGAGAGAGAGAGAAACAGAGAGAGAGAGAGAGTGAGGGAGGGAGAGAGAGAGAGAGAGAGAGAGGGAAGAGTTTTGAGAGTCGTGGGCCCCTCCCACTTTCCGGAGATGCTCCGGCCCATCCCTAAATTGCGGGCCAATGAGGGTGGCTCATTCACAACTCATGCAGCTCCTTCTACAATAGGTAAGGAGAGAGAGAGAGAGAGAGAGAGAGAGAGAGAGAGAGAGAGAGAGAGAGAGAGAAAAGGAGAGAAGGTTTGTGTTTGATAGAGAGAGAGAGCAGAGTGAGAGGGAAGACAGGAGAGAGGGAAGAGAACCAGCGAGGAAGTTACAACAAAATTCACCCCTGGGAACTAAGTGGTGACTGAGGAAGACAGAGACAGAGAGAGAGAGACACACAGAGACAGACAGAGACAGAGAGAGAAAGAGAGAGACACACAGAGACAGACAGAGAGAGAGAGACAGAGAGAGAGAGACAGACAGAGAGATAGGGAAACTGAGAAAGATAAGGGCAGACAGAGAGTATTAGCCAGAGATGCAGGGGGAGAACTTGTGACAGGAGGACCCTCACATTATAGAGCTATCAGGAGATTTACATTGTGGGAGGACGTGAACTGGAAAAAGAGCCAGGAAGAGACATTCAGCAGAGACAGAGAGAGAGGGGGGGAGAGACACACAGAGAGAGACAGAGAGAGAGAGAGAAGACATAGCAGAACCTCTCCACTTGGACACAGCTGCCCTTCAAAACATCAGACAGAGAGAGAGAGAGAGAGAGAGAGTGAGAGCACACACACACATTGAGATTTCGACGCAGGTGTGGACAGCCAGAGAGAGAGACATGCTACCTGCGCTCCTGCTCCTCCTGGCTGGTGGAGGTGTGTGGGGGTCCGGGGTGTGGGGGTCTGGCAGGGTGCAGGACAGACACGGGGGGCCGGGCGCGCCGCTGTGCCCACCCCCCTGCCAGTGCGAGGAGGACGGCATCTTCGTCATGGTGGACTGCTCCGAGTTGGGACTATCGTCGGTGCCCGCCAGCCTCAGTCCGCTCACCACCTACCTGTGAGTAGCACATCAAGAGATAATCATATACGGGGATATAATTTTTAAAGGCTGCAGTAAAGTGATACAAATTTCTGAACTTGCCAGACTGTTTCTAGCTGTTCTATTATTTGCCTTTAGCCACTTAGTCATTATACAGAATAGCACGTCATCCCTATAAGATTGGGCGAAATATCGATATCAAGGTATTTTGGTCCAAACAATATTGATTGATTTTGTCCATATCACTCAGCCCTAATAGCCCAAAGGGGACGCGTGGATGATATGTGAACTCTCCTCCGGGCGTAATCTCATCTCACTTAGCCTCTCACCTTTACCTGTCATGGCGTCTCTCACCGTGCAGTAACGCAGAGCTCCCCCCCCCTCTCTCTCTCTCATCCTCTGCTCCCACCTCTCTCTCTCTTCATTCTTATCCGCTCTGACTCTTTCTTGACCCTGTCTTACAACCATTCATATTCACGTCTCCTCTCATTCTTCAGCCTATATGGGTTTGGCATGGTTCTGTGTCATTACTGCAAATATGAATTCCAGCGTGTGTGTGTGTGTGTGTGTGTGTGTGTGTAATAATGCGTGTATATTCTCACTTGGGTCAATGAGTCGAAATTGAAAAAGAAAAAAAGTCAAAGTTGGACGTGCTTTTTCAATTCACCCTGTTTGATCGTTGTCATTTTCTGAGCTTTAGATTTGGTTTGATTTGTAAAAATGCAGCAGTTGAATGAGTGGACAGCAGTTGGATATTTGACCAGGGCACACGGGCAGAGAAACAGACAGGGAGGGCCAAATGGCAACGTGTGTGTGTGTGTGTGTGTGTGTGTGAAAGAGAGAGAGAGAGAGAGAGAGAGAGAGAGAGAGAGAGAGAGAGAGAGAGAGAGAAAGAGAGCGAGCAAGAGTGTTTGTTGACCACTATGGTAATATTACTGGACCAGTGTCAAGTTTCCCAGCGCCAACTGGAGAGCCATCGTGGTGTGTGTGTGTGTGTGTGTGTGTGTGTGTGTGTGTGTGTGCGTGCGTTTTGTGTGTGTGTGTGTGTGTGTGTGTGTGTGTGTGTGTGTGTGTGTCTGTGAGCGAGTGTGTGTGTGTGCGCAGCATGCATGCGATAAAAACCATATCGGTATGTTTGTTTGTGTGTACGCACATGATTGCATGTGTCAGAGCTTTTACGAGCATTTACACCACTAGCACCTCCAGGCTTCTCGGGTGCACGAAGCAATAAGAAAAGTCATTAGGCTTAACAACACTATCAGGCAGGTCCAGTACGTGGTACCAGGTCCAGTACGTGGTACCAGGTCCAGTACGTGGTACCAGGTCCAGTACGTGGTACCAGGTCCAGTACGTTGTACTGTACTGTATGTTAGAGCAGGTCCAGTACGTTGTACTGTACTGTATGTTAGAGCAGGTCCAGTACGTTGTACTGTACTGTATGTTGGAGCAGGTCCAGTACGTGGTACTGTACTGTATGTTAGAGCAGGTCCAGTACGTGGTACTGTACTGTATGTTAGAGCAGGTCCAGTACGTGGTACTGTACTGTATGTTAGAGCGGGACAGAATTTCTGTGAGAAATTCAATATCCTTTGTATGACGCCCTGAGAATATGAATTCTTTGAGATATTTTATTCGTAAAGGCCACCAGTTATTTGCATGGCTCTTAGGTATAGCAGGTCTTAAACGCTGTGAGCTAGAGTACATGACACACAGCCTTTTCTCACTCCCTCCCGCTGATGCGGGGAGAGTTGTAGACTAGCACCATGCTTCCTCCGATACATGTGCAGTCGCCAGCCGCTTCTTTTCACCTGACAGCGAGGAGTTTCACCTGGCAGGACGTAGCACGTGTGTGGGAGGATCTTGCTATTCCCCCCCCAGTCCACCCCACACACACCCCCCCACACACACCCCTCCCCCCCGAACAGGTGCCCCACCACGACCAACCAGAGGAGGCGCTAGTGGAGCAGTGACCAGGACACATACCCTTTTAATCCAGCTTCCCACCCGCGCGGGTACATGGCCATGTGCCTGTACGGACGGACACCCCGACCAAGCCGGAGTCGAGGAGGCAACACGTACGTACGGGGGCTCGAACCTGTGACCCGTCGTGTCGGTATAGGCAGGGGATCTACCCTATACGGACGCCCCCAGAATGCATCACTCCTGCAGCTTTCACAAACGGGGCGCGTCTTTATGGGGGAACGACGGGAGCTTTAGGTTGATATCAGGAGGCCTAAGCGGTCTCTTGACACGCCCATGCCGTGGCTTCACGCCAAACATCTCATATGGCCGGGGCCGCTCGGCCTCGGAGGACAGATTACCCTCACTTTGTGATCGCTGATATTGAAGCGATAGAAGTGGAGATCCAGGAAGCAGCAGCAGAGTGTGATGGAGCAGTTGGTCACTAGGGGCTCCAGCGAGCTCAGAGGGAGTGAGAAAAGATCAACAGTTTATACAGCAAACGGCTCTAAGAGAGACACGCATAAAAACACAACGGGTGAATGATGATCGTCCTCCTCTGCCCGACGCACCGACGCACCTCCTCCTCCCTCTGCCTCTGTTGTCTTGGGAGCCTGCGAGGTGCCGGATTTCAGCGTGTGAGATGAAAGCTAAAACACATGTCGACTTTTTATGCTGATGAAATATATATACGCTCTTTGACTCCATCCAGGAATCATTCTTCTACCTATATAGACTTCAGGCACCACGATGCGGCACAGAGAACAATGAGATACGATACTACTACAATGTACGCACGCACGCACGCACACACATGGACGCACGCACACACACACACACATACGCACACACACACACGCACACACACACACACACACACACATACATACACACATACATACATACATACATACATACATACACACACACACACACACACACACATACATACATACATACACACACACACACACACACACACACACACACACACACACACACACACACATGCAAATACATATCTCAGATCTCAGAGGGATTCCTCAGGGCTTGTGTGTGTGTGTTTGTGTGATAGGGAGAATCAAGGGGGAGTTTAGGCTTGAACGGATGAAGTTCCAAAAAAACTGCAGTTCCTCGAATGGCCTCTGGAGGCTGGGGGTGCAAAAGGGAGTCAATCCCCATTCACCCACACATGTTAAAATGACAATTTCACAGCAGAGATAAACGTGTTTAGTACAGCCTGGTTCAAAAAATGCTTTTGACCTCTATAGCTATAATTTCACCTTTCGTGACAACTGTGTTCATGTGTATATCAGTGGTTCTCAAATGGGGATCCGGGGACCCCCAGGGGTCCTTGAGGGGGTTCCAGGGGGTCCCCGGGCCAAAAGGGGGGTCATTCATTTTCACTGTAATTCCATTCATAAGTAACACAGTGACTATTTTGGTCATGGGTTTTATACACGTTCTGTAATAAAACATCTAAAAGCATCAATCTTATTATCATATGGGACAAAATCCTATCAAATGGGGGTCCGTGGTCTAATCGTTGTCAGTTTAGGGGTCCTTCATGTGAAAAAATTTGAGAACTATTAGAGGATAAAAAGGACTGTGTTCGCTTGGTCTCGCTCTGTCTCCCACAGTCTTGTCTCGCTCTGTCTCCCACAGTCTTGTCTCGCTCTGTCTCCCACAGTCTTGTCTCGCGCTGTCTCCCACAGTCTTGTCTCGCGCTGTCTCCCACAGTCTTGTCTTGTACTGTCTCCCAGTCTTGTCTCGCGCTGTCTCCCACAGTCTTGTCTCGCTCTGTCTCCCACAGTCTTGTCTCGCTCTGTCTCCCACAGTCTTGTCTCGCTCTGTCTCCCACAGTCTTGTCTCGCTCTGTCTCCCACAGTCTTGTCTCGCTCTGTCTCCCACAGTCTTGTCTCGCTCTGTCTCCCACAGTCTTGTCTCGCGCTGTCTCCCACAGTCTTGTCTCGCTCTGTCTCCCACAGTCTTGTCTCGCGCTGTCTCCCACAGTCTTGTCTCGCGCTGTCTCCCACAGTCTTGTCTCGCTCTGTCTCCCACAGTCTTGTCTCACACTGTCTCCCACAGTCTTGTCTCGCTCTGTCTCCCACAGTCTTGTCTCGCTCTGTCTCCCACAGTCTTGTCTCACGCTGTCTCCCACAGTCTTGTCTCGCGCTGTCTCCCACAGTCTTGTCTCGCCCTGTCTCCCACAGTCTTGTCTCGCTCTGTCTCCCACAGTCTTGTCTCGCTCTGTCTCCCACAGTCTTGTCTCGCGCTGTGTCCCACAGTCTTGTCTCGCTCTCTCTCCCACAGTCTTGTCTCGCTCTGTCTCCCACAGTCTTGTCTCGCGCTGTCTCCTACAGTCTTGTCTCGCTCTGTCTCCCACAGTCTTGTCTCGCGCTGTCTCCCACAGTCTTGTCTCGCTCTGTCTCCCACAGTCTTGTCTCGCTCTGTCTCCCACAGTCTTGTCTCGCTCTGTCTCCCACAGTCTTGTCTCGCGCTGTCTCCCACAGTCTTGTCTCGCGCTGTCTCCCATAGTCTTGTCTCGCTCTGTCTCCCACAGTCTTGTCTCGCTCTGTCTCCCACAGTCTTGTCTCGCGCTGTCTCCCATAGTCTTGTCTCGCGCTGTCTCCCATAGTCTTGTCTCGCTCTGTCTCCCACAGTCTTGTCTCGCTCTGTCTCCCACAGTCTTGTCTCGCGCTGTCTCCCACAGTCTTGTCTCGCGCTGTCTCCCACAGTCTTGTCTCGCGCTGTCTCCCATAGTCTTGTCTCGCTCTGTCTCCCACAGTCTTGTCTCGCTCTGTCTCCCACAGTCTTGTCTCGCGCTGTCTCCCACAGTCTTGTCTCGCGCTGTCTCCCATAGTCTTGTCTCGCTCTGTCTCCCACAGTCTTGTCTCGCTCTGTCTCCCACAGTCTTGTCTCGCTCTGTCTCCCACAGTCTTGTGCGAACCAAGATGGCGGCGGCTAAAACGTCAAACTGCAGGCTTCAAAACGGGCGTCCACAAACCACTGGGTGACGTCCCATCACATCGTCCATGTCTTTTTACAGTGTATGGAGAGAATGAGAGAGAGACATTGACAGTGTATGGAGAGAATGAGAGAGAGAGAGACATTGACTGTTGAGTCTCTTATTGGCCTTTAAACTAGAACGATGACCTGAGACAGACTCCCTCGGTGGAAATGTACACTGCTGTTGACTGCCACACACACACACACGCACACACACACACGCACACACACACACACACACACACACACACACGCATACATCATTCTCCACAAACACAGGAGTAATTGTTCATTTCCCCTCGTTACCTAACAGTGGAACTGGACCAATTAGTGAGTTTGAGGGCTGATTTAGAATAGGATAAATAAACTCAGCGACCAACCGCACGCACACACACACACACACACACACACACACACACACACACACACACACACACACACACACACTGCAGACAGACAGAGGAGAGGGGAGGGGGGTATATAATATGTGGCACAACACAACAGATGCTATAAAACAAATCAACATGCCACACGCAAGCATCACAAACATCTTGTTATTTTGGCCCCGGTGAAAAACGTCATAATCAAAATACAAAACGAAATGACCCCCGGCTCTCTAACCTTCCTCCTCGCCCACCCACCCACTGCACCACCGTCGACGACGCGGGGCTCAGTCCAGCCAGAACCCGGCATGCACAGCGCCCGGGCTATATCGTTTCTCATTCCGACCCCTAGTATAAAATGTTACAACAGCGGAGAGCCGGGTCCAATCCCCTCGGCAGGATCTCTCTCTCCACAGCCAGAACCACCACCGCCCCCCCCACCCCCCCGTCCGTCCGGCCGGCCGGCCAGCGCCGTCCCGCTGGGGGTTGCGGGCTGGATTACTGTAGGCACAGGGAGGTCACGGGGATTTGGTGGGGGAACAGTCCATATTACACACAGCACATCCAACACACAACACTGTGAAAGTAGATGACATCATACACCCCGTGTCACCGGAGAGCCCTTCAAAGAGCATGGAGACGCACAACTGTACGGCAACTAGCTCATGCTATAGCGACCGCGAGGGCAATCCAGGCTAACAGCTAGCGCAGCCATGATTCAGTGCCCCCTCTCTCTCTTCTTCTGCTCTCTCTTTGACCTCTCGGACCGACCCGAGTCCGGACTGCTTTTTAAAGATAGGATCTTAATCAGCGGAGAAAAGACAACAACAACAACAGGAGAAAGTCATGTATGTCGTAGTGGCGGTGGCGGAGGTGAAGAATGCAGGGCGACGCTAGCGAAAGGAATTTGGCTGAGGTGTTCTCGCTCCGAGCAACTCGCAGCAAAAGTGGGCAGAGATTTATGACAATAATCGCTTCCGTGGGCAAAGCATGAAATGAGCTGTCATGTGAGACGCTTTGAAAGACCTGCTCTTTGATATCAGATTAGAGAGGAAAGACAGTGCCCAAGGGTGTGTGTGTGTGTGTGTGTGCGTGTGTGTGTGTGTGTGTGTGCGTGTGTGTGTGTGTGCGTGTGTGTGTGTGTGTGTGTGTGTGTGTGTGTGCGTGTGTGTGTGTGCGTGTGTGTGTGTGCGTGCGTGTGTGTGTGTGTGTGTGTGTGTGTGTGTGGAGTATGAGAACACAGAGTACAGTATATAAGTGCGTAAGTGATCTGCGCGGTTTCGCCTTTAGCTGCGAGCGAACCTGACTTGTCATAAGAGGTTCCAGCGTGACACAACCAGCGGCGTGTCCGTGACACATGTTGACTAGCAAAAAGGTATTCGTGAGCTTTTCCGGACGTCCGGGTAGTGCAAGCGGTACATTCCCTGCCTATACCAAACAACACGAGGGCCGCAGGTTCGAGCCCCGCTCCGGCTTGGTCGGTCGGGGCGTCCATACCAGGCCGCAAATTGGCAGTGTCTGCGTGGGTGAGAAGCATGGTTTAACGGTATGTGTCCTGGTCGCTGCACTAGCGCCTCCTCTGGTCGGGCAGGGGCGTCTGGTGGTCAGGGGGGAGGGGAACTGGGGGGGGGGGGGGATAGCCTGATCCTCCCCGCGTACGCGCTGTGTCCCTGTCAGTGAAACTCCTGTCAGGTGAAAAGAGGTGGCTGGAGACTGCACATGTATATCGGGAGGAAGCATGTGCTAGTCTACAACTCTCCACCAGATGGGCAGAACGGGGGTGGAGCCACGACCAGGAGAGTAGGCTATGACAGGGGGCGTGGATGAAGTGTAATTGGGGAGAAAAGGTGGGGGCGGGGCGGGGCAGGGCAGGGCGGTGAGAGAAGGTTTCCGTGTGACAACGAGCAGCTTGTCTGTGACAAATGTTGGCTAGCAAAGGTATTAGTAAGCTTTCCCCGCGTATAGACTCGTGTCTGTTTGAAGAGAAATAATTCTGTATTTATTTATTTAGGTTGGAGAATGATTGGACATGTTTATAATCTGAGCAGAACGCTTGAGGGTGTGATTCAGTTAGGCAGTCTGTTTGGAAGGTTGTCAGTTGCTTATGTTTACGCATCACAACCTTCCGTCAGCAGTCTTGTGTGTGTGTGTGTGTGTGCGTGTGTGTGTGAGAGAGGGAGAGAGAGAGAGAGAGAGAGAGCCTATGTGTGCCTGGTGCTGGTCTGTAACCGTAGTTGAGCGGTGATTAGGTGATGCTTTGTGGTAGCGGTGAGCGCGGTTGAACTTCTAACGGTGTTTTGGCCGAGGCCAGGAAACCACAGCTAGTGCATTACCAGATAGAGGAAAACCAAGGGGGCTTGTGTGTGTATGTGTCAGTGTGTGTGTGTGTGTGTGTGCGTGTGTGTGTGTGTGTGTGTGTGTGTGTGTGTGTGAAGACCACCCAGACTGCGGAGGGAATTCTGTCTAGCCAGTGGAGTCGAGGGAAGACTATAAGGAAAATGGAGGGAGGATGGAGATGGAGAACGGGGGGGGGGGGGGGGGGGGGGGCAGAAGATCGAAAAGGAGAGATGAGAAGAATGAGAAAATAGAGGAATATGTGAGAAAAGGTGTGTATTTGGGGAGATTTGGCCGGAGATCTGTCTGATGCCACCGTGCGGTGACTCTAACAGTCGTGTGCTGCGTGTCATTTAGACATTATGTTGATGGTATGATTCCTATCACGAGTGACCGGGGTGCCACTGTAAACATCATGTCTGAGACAGACTCACACAGAGGTACCAACATGAAGGACAGGGAGAGCAGTGCAGTCAGAAAGGAGATCATAGTGTGTGTGTGTGTGTGTGTGTGTTTGTGTGCGTGCGTGCGTGTGTGTGTGCGCTTGTGCGTGTGTGTGTCAGTGGAGGGTCCTCTATACAGCAGCTATCAGCCCCAGCATCAATGTCCTGGCTCCAGAAGTCTATGGTAGCCCCCCCACCCAAACTACACTCCTCTCTCTCTCCCCCCTCTCTCTCTTTATCTCCCTCTCGTCTCCTCCCTCCTCCTCACCCACCTCTTCTCCTTTCCTCACCTTTTGTCCCTCTGGGGTGGTTCAGTTAGAACAGGGCTTCTCAAAGTGTGGCCTGCTGGCCCTATCGCGGCCGCCGGGGGGACATTCTGGTGACATGATGGTGTTTGGTCCAATTCTCGATAAGGTTTGCTGTCTTTGAGAGTGAAGCGGTGGCATAATGAAACTAGATGGCCCTGATGCATCCGTCGGTACCGAGCAGAACCTCACAGTGTCACGCTAGCTTGTCAGGAAGGTGGCTAAATAACGCTCTAAATTTATGACCAAATTTTGGCGAGGTTAAAATCCATTTTCAAAGGGATCCCTATTATTCACAGCCTAATGTTGGCAGGTATGGCGCGTATTTTCTCCTCCGGAAAAACAACAACACACATTTCTCACATGATTCCCATTTGGCGTGACTTTTAATAGGCTGTTAAAGAACATTGTTTTGTTTTGGAGTGATTTTGTGTTTCCGTGTGTTTGTCTTGGGCGGCCCTCAATCCAATGTTGGGTCCCTAAATTGGACCTCAGTCAGTTAGAACCTGAGTTAGAACAAGAATCCATATGATTGTGTGTGCGTGTGTGTGTGTGTGTGTGTGTGTGTGTGTGCGCGCGCGCGCACGCATGTCTTTGAAGCAGGTGTTGAATGAAGCTGGTCGTGCAGCACTAAGTGTAAATCTGATCTATGCACTGATGAGCAATGTGCTCCTTAGCCCGTTGATACCTGATGCAGCATTTGCGTGTATATCCCTCATTTGTGCGTGTATCCTTAAAGGGATACACACACAAATGCTGCATCAGGTATCAATGGGTTAAAAAAAAGCCAAATGAATGCATGGCTCAGGGCAGCGCAGAGAAAACGGAGAGGGCTGTGAATCAAAGGCGAATGCTGAAAATGTTTTCAAGGTGTGCGGGTGTGTGTGTGTGTGTGTGTGTGGGGGGGGGGGGGGGTGTGTGTGTGTGCGCCCGCGTCTGTCGGGGGGTGGTGCTTTGGCTCCGAGCCAACTAACTGCCAATAGAGAGTCGGGGGAAGAGAGTTACGCACCTCTAATTATACGGAGAAAAGAGGAAAATTGCGACATATAGCACCATAGTTAATCTTTCACAAAAAAGGTTTTGAGAAAGAAGCATTTTACTACACAAGCGTCGTTCCTTCCTTCCAATTGCTTCCCTACAAACGTGTAGTGTTTGCCTCAACGTGCCAACCGCTTCATGCTCTCTCCTTCATTTCCCTGGAGGCCCGACAGTGAACACCAGCAGAAAAAAGCCACTTCCGCCTGCTGCAAAAGTGATATTTATGCCGGAGGGGTGCTGGAGAGAAGAGATATGGAGTTAGTGTTAGATACTGCAGTGGTTTGAAGGTATATGGAGTTAGTGTTAGATACTGCAGTGGTTTGAAGGTATAGGGAGTTAGTGTTAGATACTGCAGTGGTTTGAAGGTATATGGAGTTAGTGTTAGATACTGCAGTGGTTTGAAGGGATAGGGAGTTAGTGTTAGATACTGCAGTGGTTTGAAGGTATATGGAGTTAGTGTTAGATACTGCAGTGGTTTGAAGGTATAGGGAGTTAGTGTTAGATACTGCAGTGGTTTGAAGGGATAGGGAGTTAGTGTTAGATACTGCAGTGGTTTGAAGGGATAGGGAGTTAGTGTTAGATACTGCAGTGGTTTGAAGGGATAGGGAGTTAGTGTTAGATACTGCAGTGGTCTGAAGGTATAGGGAGTTAGTGTTAGATACTGCAGTGGTTTGAAGGTATATGGAGTTACTGTTAGATACTGCAGTGGTTTGAAGGGATAGGGAGTTAGTGTTAGATACTGCAGTGGTTTGTGGAGGGATATGGAGTTAGTGTTAGATACTGCAGTGGTTTGAAGGTATAGGGAGTTAGTGTTAGATACTGCAGTGGTTTGAAGGGATAGGGAGTTAGTGTTAGATACTGCAGTGGTTTGAAGGTATATGGAGTTAGTGTTAGATACTGCAGTGGTTTGAAGGGATAGGGAGTTAGTGTTAGATACTGCAGTGGTTTGAAGGGATAGGGAGTTAGTGTTAGATACTGCAGTGGTCTGAAGGTATAGGGAGTTAGTGTTAGATACTGCAGTGGTTTGAAGGTATATGGAGTTACTGTTAGATACTGCAGTGGTTTGAAGGGATAGGGAGTTAGTGTTAGATACTGCAGTGGTTTGAAGGGATAGGGAGTTAGTGTTAGATACTGCAGTGGTTTGAAGGGATAGGGAGTTAGTGTTAGATACTGCAGTGGTTTGAAGGTATATGGAGTTAGTGTTAGATACTGCAGTGGTTTGAAGGGATAGGGAGTTAGTGTTAGATACTGCAGTGGTTTGAAGGGATAGGGAGTTAGTGTTAGATACTGCAGTGGTTTGAAGGGATATGGAGTTAGTGTTAGATACTGCAGTGGTTTGAAGGGATAGGGAGTTAGTGTTAGATACTGCAGTGGTTTGATGGTATAGAGGGAGTTAGTGTTGGATAGGGAGTTAGTGTTAGATACTGCAGTGGTTTGAAGGGATATGGAGTTAGTGTTAGATACTGCAGTGGTTTGAAGGTATAGAGGGAGTTAGTGTTGGATAGGGAGTTAGTGTTATATACTGCAGTGGTTTGAAGGGATAGGGAGTTAGTGTTAGATACTGCAGTGGTTTGAAGGGATAGGGAGTTAGTGTTAGATACTGCAGTGGTTTGAAGGGATATGGAGTTAGTGTTAGATACTGCAGTGGTTTGAAGGGATAGGGAGTTAGTGTTAGATACTGCAGTGGTTTGAAGGTATAGAAGGAGTTAGTGTTGGATAGGGAGTTAGTGTTATATACTGCAGTGGTTTGAAGGGATAGGGAGTTAGTGTTAGATACTGCAGTGGTTTGAAGGTATAGGGAGTTAGTGTTATATACTGCAGTGGTTTGAAGGGATAGGGAGTTAGTGTTAGATACTGCAGTGGTTTGAAGGGATAGGGAGTTAGTTTTAGATACTGCAGTGGTTTGAAGGTATAGGGAGTTAGTGTTAGATACTGCAGTGGTTTGTGGAGGGATAGAGAGTTAGTGTTGCAGTGGTTTGAAGGGATAGGGAGTTACTGTTAGATACTGCAGTGGTTTGAAGGGATAGGGAGTTAGTGTTAGATACTGCAGTGGTTTGAAGGGATAGGGAGTTAGTGTTAGATACTGCAGTGGTTTGAAGGGATAGGGAGTTAGTGTTAGATACTGCAGTGGTTTGTGGAGGGATATGGAGTTAGTGTTAGATACTGCAGTGGTTTGTGGAGGGATATGGAGTTAGTGTTAGATACTGCAGTGGTTTGTGGAGGGATATGGAGTTAGTGTTAGATACTGCAGTGGTTTGTGGAGGGATATGGAGTTAGTGTTAGATACTGCAGTGGTTTGAAGGGATATGGAGTTAGTGTTAGATACTGCAGTGGTTTGTGGAGGGATATGGAGTTAGTGTTAGATACTGCAGTGGTTTGTGGAGGGATATGGAGTTAGTGTTAGATACTGCAGTGGTTTGTGGAGGGATATGGAGTTAGTGTTAGATACTGCAGTGGTTTGTGGAGGGATATGGAGTTAGTGTTAGATACTGCAGTGGTTTGAAGGGATATGGAGTTAGTGTTAGATACTGCAGTGGTTTGAAGGGATATGGAGTTAGTGTTAGATACTGCAGTGGTTTGAAGGGATATGGAGTTAGTGTTAGATACTGCAGTGGTTTGAAGGGATAGGGAGTTAGTGTTAGATACTGCAGTGGTTTGAAGGTATAGGGAGTTAGTGTTAGATACTGCAGTGGTTTGAAGGGATAGGGAGTTAGTGTTAGATACTGCAGTGGTTTGAAGGTGTAGGGA
>NC_139629.1:49502981-49517981 GCF_964638095.1 Poromitra crassiceps | reverse complement strand
AGAGGAAAGATGAATCACATTATTGTAACTACCGGACCGTGTAACTCCACGCTCCAGTTGAAATTTGAAACAGAGATGGAGAGAGAGAGACATCTACAGAGAGAGAGAGAGAGAGAGAGAGAGAGAGACATCTACAGAGAGAGAGAGAGAGAGAGAGAGAGAGAGAGGTGATGATGAATAGGAAACGTAACTCACTGCTCTCATGCTCCTGTTCCCCCCCTTAAGACATGCACCTCGCCATGGTTACCATATCAATCACAACACAACGGAGTCAAATATAGAGTGCTATATACCTTCACCGCCATGCCAACTCTCTCCCTCTCTCTCTTACACACACACACACACACACACACACACACACTTCCTTGGAATGGAAAGACTAAGCGATCTATCAGAGCACATTGTGCGTGTGCATATCACGGAACACTGGAGGAGCTGCAACGGAAAAACGTCCATCTCTTCTTCATGTCGTGTTTTTTTCCTCCCTATTGCTGCAATATTGCTGCTGCCCCGAGTTCACACACACACACACACACACACACACACACACGCACACACACACACACACACACATACACACACACACACACACACACACACACGCACGCACGCACACACACACACACACACACACGCACACACATGCACGCACACACACACACACACACCCACATGCACACACATACACATGCACACACACACACACACACACAGACGCACACACATACACATGCACGCGCGCGCGCGCGCACGCACACACACACACACACACACACACACACACTACCATGCATAAACACATGAAAGGACAAGCACGCACATGAAAATCTAATTCCTCTCCAGGGAAATGGGGGGAGAGAGAGATCACTGGGTTTTTTTTGTCAGTCATTCTACAGAGACATCCAGAGAGAGAGAGAGAGAGAGAGAGCGAGAGACAGCGGGAGCAAGAGGGAGAGAGAGAGACAGAGAGAGGGATGAATAGATAAAAGGAGAACGATTAAGAGGCAGCTCTGTGAGTGTTTGTTGAGGGATGAACATGGCTCTCGGTGTCTGCGTCCTCGGGCCCCTCACAGGCCTGACGCTGTGCAGGAGTCTTTGCTTCGTCCTTCAGCAGCAGACAGAGATCAGAGAGGAGGAGATGGTCCTGAGGGGAGAGGAGATGGTCCTGAGGGGAGGAGATGATCCTGAGGGGAGGAGATGGTCCTCGGAGATGGTCCTGAGGGGAGGAGATGGTCCTCGGAGATGGTCCTGAGGGGAGGAGGTGGTCCTGAGGTGGTCCTGAGGGGAGGAGATGGTCCTGAGGGGAGGAGATGGTCCTGAGGGGAGGATATGGTCCTTGGAGATGGTCCTGAGGGGAGGAGATGGTCCTGAGGGGAGATAGTCCTGAGGGGAAGAGATGGTCCTGAGGGGAGGAGATGGTCCTGAGGGGAGGAGATGGTCCTGAGGGGAGATGGTCCTGAGGGGAGGAGATGGTCCTGAGGGGAGGAGATGGCCCGTGTGCCTCTAGCTTAGGGGTTCCCCCAAAAAATTGGCTCGTGACCCTACTTTGACGTCACAAAAATCCAGCGACCCGAGACATTCAAATTCCAGTACACCATCGATAATATCATCCGTGACTTCGTCAGGGATGTCACATGGTATGCTTATTTTTCCCTTAATCTGAGAATTCTGACTTTAATCTCAAAACTCAAACTTTGTTATCATATTTCTGACAGTAGCTCAGAATTCTGACTTTATTCTCAGAATCCTGATTTAAAGTTATAATCTCAAAGATGTTCATAAAAAAATAAGAGATACTCACAATGTTGATGGAAGCCTTTGCAGTATACAGTGACATTATGTGACGTTAGTATGTTATGTTAGTAATGTCACATAATGCAACAATGTTTGGATCTCACCTGCATTTACCAATCATCGCCATAGGTGTCACCCAAGAGAACAAATCTGAAATCTTAGAGATGATCACTTTGAACTCAGAACTAAAAAAAATAAAAAATAGCAAGTGACCCTAATCATCTTCGGTAGAATTAAATTGCGTGTGGTGTAAAAAAGAAAAGAAAAAGAAAGAAAGACATTTCAGGCGACCCTATTTGAATTCCAGGTGACCCCACTTAGGGTCGCGACCCTAAGGTTGTGAACCACTGCTCTAGCTGGTTGAGAGATCTGATGTTCCTGGGAACAACATCGGGCTGTTCGCATGACACCTCGATGCTTGAGACAGTGCAGGGATGGATCTGCTGTCTTCCTCCATAATGGAGCTTGAGGGGGCAGTTTTGTTTGGTCGCATTGAGGCCAATGCGCAAGGACCAAAAACTGCAGTTCCTCGAATGGCCAGTTGAGGCTGGCTCCAAAAGGGAGTCATTCCCTATTCACCCCCGTGTTAAAATGCCCGACTTTACAGCCTGGTTAAAGGTTTTGGTCTATATAGCTAATTTCCCCTCTCATGACAACTGTATAACTCACCCACACAAAAGCAGACAACAAATTGTTTTGGGGCGTGATTGACAGGTCGCCTGTCCAGTGAACCGCGCAGCTCGTCGATCACGGACCAATAGCAGGAGGCGCTGTGGCTCTGTGGGGAAACCCCTGGTCTGCTACCATCTCGCACAAGCTGCACGAGAACAAAGATGGCAGCGGCCAAAAAAAACGCCAAACTAGAGGCTTCAAAACAGAAGTCCACAAACCAATGGGTGACATCCCACACACTCTGTCCATCACTTTTACTGTCTATGGTCTAATCGCACAACAAAAACACAGAAAAGCGCCAACATGGACTCACATTCTCTTTCACACACACACACACACACACACGCGCACACGCACACGCACACGCACACGCGGAGCAGTCTGTTCCCATGCCCTCACGAGCGTCCAGCAGTTCCCGTGTGTGTGATGTGGTGAGAGTGGAGCTGTAGGGACTGTACCCACCACATCTGCAGAACCCACTGCAAAACAAAAGGAGTGTGAAAATGAGGGACAGACATCTTACCACACACACCGCAGCCACCTATAAATGGAACAAATATAGTTACACACACACACAAACACATACACACACACGTACATAGACACCAGAGATGCCTGTAAAATGGGGACACAGAAACCGCAATTCTAATTGTGAAACTCACACACACACACACACACACACACACACACACACACACTGACTGCTGCGAAAACCTTTGAGCGCACCCGGTTTCGGCTCTTTTCCCTTTTTTTGGCCGCCGTTTATTTGCGCTGAGAATATCTGCACGTCACCGCGCCGGCCGACACAATGCACATGTGGTAGTCATCAATCATAATTATCATGGTTTAAAAAAGCCACAGCTGTTATTTGATTTTAAAAACAAGCCCTAGCGCAGGCGGCGTCCAACGATACGTCAGGTTGTCAGCGGAGGCCTTGGCCTGCACAGCAGAAATGTCTCTCTCTCGTCTCTCTCTCTCTCTCCGGCTAACCCGAGCAGCTAGCTTGGAGAGCACAGCTGAGCGGAGTTGCGTTCAAGCCTTCCACCCCTCATCATGACTCACCAGCAGCGCGCGTCTTTTATTTTTAAACACTTTCTGCAGCCCGTCGCTGCCCTGTTTATGCTGTCTGAGTGTGCGGCAGGCAGGCTGTTGTGTGGACTTCACACAACGCTTGTTTATGGCTTCTTTAATCAGGACCAGATAACGGCAGATCGAGGAGTTTCGTCTCCATGCCCGAGATTCATCCCTGGAAGGCTGGGAGATAGATGTATGTGCCTCTGTGCTATAGTGTTTCTATACTCCAACGCAGTGGTTCTCACATCTTTTCCACATGGAGGACCCCTAAACTGACCAAAATTAGACCACGGACCCCCATTTGATAGGGTTTTGTCCCACGGTCCCCCATATGATGATACGATTGATGCTTTTAGATGTTTTATTACAGAAAGTGTATAAAACCCATGACCAAAATAGTCATTGTGTTATTTATGAATGGGATTCTAGTGAAAATAAATTGCCCCACTTTTGGCCTGGGGACCACCTGGAACCCCCTCAAGGACCCCTGGGGGTCCCCGGACCCCCATTTGAGAACCACTGCTCTAACGGTCTCTCCAAAATGTTCCAATAAATATTTTTCTCACACAGAGACTGAACATGATGGTGTGTGTGTGTGTGTGTGTGTGTGTGTGTGTGTGTGTGGGGGGGGCATATACTGTCTGAGTGGAGGCCTCAGACTAAATTGGATGTCTGCTTCCTGATCCTGTCAGCTGGTTCCTACGAGCCATGTCATCCTCATGGAAACATTGGACTCACTTCTATTCACTCCGGTTCTGGATGTAATCCCACTCTACTGATCTGGCTGTATGGATTCACCCAGAGCCGTGTATATAGAAGAGTCGCGACATCTCCATTCACTCCAATAGACCCGTTTTTTTTTTACTCTCAAGAGTTCCAGCAAGTAAGGTCCTGGATTAAGCAGCACTGTCGAGTTGCAGCAAAATGGACAGTTTGTGTCGTACTTAGATTTTTTTTTCTTTTTCTTGAATCAAATTGTACATTATCAGCTTTATTTTATCATTCAAAAGTAGCGCGAGACCCCTTCCTGGCTGTTCATTGGCTAATGAGTCACGCATTTTGGTCCTCCGCTGACGCCACTCTCTGTCTAAATTGCTCTGGATTCACCCATGACTCTCTGGAGCTGTGAAGGATGTGGAACAAACACGCAGCACAGGAGTTACATGTTTTCATTGCCATAGACGTGCTAATAAGAGTTAGCTAAGAGCTAATAGTTATTTGGGCTGTGTGGTAGCCTATAGCGGTTAGAAGGATCATCATCACTCCACCCAGACTCAATACCCCATTTTTAGCAAATACCCACCTCCTGCTTAATGCGTCCTTGAGCAAGGCACTGAAAAGGTAGCGGCTCCGTGCAGTGGTGTTGTTCTAGCGGAACCTGACCCTCTGACTCCCCCGGAGGAGGGTGGAGGAAGTGTGAAGAGAACTTCCACACAGTATTAGACTTTCATCATAATCCAACGCTACATAATTAACTAGGCCCACGGTCAACTTCCCCAAACCTCGTGGCACACGTGCTAAACGTTACTAGCTCTTCAAACATCTCCTCACACCAACTGACAGTTTCGACAGTGAGAGTGGATCTCCCCCACACACACCCCCCCACACACACACACACACGCGCGTGCGTACAGTTGGACACAACCCAAGGCCTGCTGGTGTTGAGTGTGTTTGCGTACTTGACAGAGTCTTACCACACTCTTAGTACCCTGGCTTTGCCTTGTCACAATTAGTAACTATGACAGGTTCCTCTAATGGCCTGTGTCTGTGAGTCAGATGCCACGCTGGTGTTTTCTCAGCATATAGATGAAGGTCTGGTCGGGTGTGTGCCGATACATCCATCCAGCCTCCACCCCCCCGGCCCGGCTGACTCAACAAACAAACAGCCAGTGTGTCAAAACTCCCAACTGAGAAGGGCTTCTGAGAGCACCGTTTACACTCGCTAGCCCGGTGGTCTGGCTTTATGAGCAGTGGTTAGTGTCACACGCCTCACACACACACAATCACGCACACACAATCACACACACACACACACACACACACACACACACACACACACACGCACACACACACACACACCTCACTCATGAAGACTCATGCTCGACCCCCGTTGTGAAAGCGAAGCAGGGGTGGTGACGTCACACCTATAGCTTTCATTGTGTTTATCAAAGAGGTGACCTTACATGACTGGGGGGCCACAAGGTTACGCCATCATCCATGTTGTCGACCAAACGCCGACGCATAGGTTGTCCTTACGTTATCCCAGACGTTCAAAAACTCTGTCTGTGTGTGTGTGTGTGTGTGTGTGTGTGCTGTCTGTGTGTGTGTGTGTGTGTGTGTGTGTGCTGTCTGTGTGTGTGTGTGTGTGCTGTCTGTGCGTGCGTGTGTGCTGATGTGCGTGTGTGTGTGTGCTGTCTGTGCGTGCGTGTGTGTGTGTGCTGTCTGTCTGTGTGTGTGTGCTGTCTGTGCGTGCGTGCGCGTGTGTCCGAGCATCCTCTGCACCTCTCCCTCTTTGACCGCAACCCAGCTGCGTCAACACCCCCCCCCCCACACACACACACACACACGCACATACACCCTCTCACGTCACGAGTGTGTGTGTGTGTGTGTCAGAGAGGCAGAGAAATGGCCCCCCGAACAAACGAGGAAGGAGATGGTCTCCAGAGAGACCTGAGAGAGAGAGAGAGAGAAGAAAGGAGAGAGGGGGGGAGGGGGGGAGTGAAAGAGAGAGATAGGGAGGGAGATTGACTGGGGTCAGATCTGAGAGAAGGTAGAGCAACACATCTGGAAAAGAGAAAGAATCACTGGGACGAGGAGGAAATTACAGCTGCCCAACAATGATTCATTGGGGAAAATTCTGTCCTACGCCTCCCGTTCTCCAACCCCCCCCCCACCTCTCCTCCATCGCCTCCACCCTCCATACCTAACCCTCTAACCTCTCCCCGCGTCTCCATCCCCACACTCCATGATGGATGGCCATGTGAAAAATGCATTCTAATCATTTTGTAATTTCACTTGTTCCGACGACCTGTAACGAGCGTGGTGATGCTATGTACTGATTGATAGTTTGATCCTCTCTCTCTCTCTCTCTTTAGGGACCTGAGTATGAATAACATCAGCGAGCTCCAGCCCAGAGCCTTCCACAGACTGCACCTGCTATCAGAACTGTGAGTACCACCACAGTCATTCCAAACCTCACGTTCACTGAATGAGCCCACATCATCATCACTACTACTCACACGTGACGAGAAGCAGTCGGGTCCCCCGAGCTGCTCTGTGTGATCGGGGATTGATGACTCTGGCCTGCTGCCTCTGATCTTCTCCTACCAAGAAAGTGCCTGCAGCAAACTCAGCAGTCAAGAGCCTGAGATGATGATGGCTGTGAACAAGAGGGAGAACCTGATCTGGGCCCGGAGAGAGTGGATCTACAGCTCCTTAATGTGTGCAGAGAGCAGGTTCTGTGCTCAGCATCCAAGACGCTGTTGTTGTCTTAGCTCCCTGGACTTTGTTTCAACTGGACAGCTCAGCGGGAGCAGTACACACACACACACACACAGACAGACACACACACACACACACACACACACACACGCGCACGCACAGACACGCACACACAGACACACACCTCGGCCAAGACAAACACACACTATAGGAGAAGTTGAGGACAGCAGAGGGGAAAATGAAGATTTATAAACCAACGATTTATATGTTCCTGCTTTTCTTTTTAGCACAAAGGGAAGGACCGGTGAAGGACCACTCAGCAGAATCCAGCTAAGTCTGGTGCTGGGACGCCCAGGTAGTGCAGGACGCCCAGGTAGTGCAGTGGTAGATTCCCTGCTGGTGACGCCCAGGTAGTGCAGCGCGAGATTCCCTGCTGGTGACGCCCAGGTAGTGCAGCGCTAGATTCCCTGCTGGTGACGCCCAGGTAGTGCAGCGGTAGATTCCCTGCTGGTGACGCCCAGGTAGTGCAGCGCTAGATTCCCTGCTGGTGACGCCCAGGTAGTGCAGCGCTAGATTCCCTGCTGGTGACGCCCAGGTAGTGCAGCGGTAGATTCCCTGCCGACCAACACGAGGGTCGCAGGTTCGAGGTCCCGTGTTGGCTCCGGCTTGGCCGGGCTTCCACACAGACACAATTTTAATTTGGTTTCATTTGGACGTGTCTGCGGGTGGGATGTGCGGATTAAGGGTATGTGTCCTCCTGGTTGCTTCAATGGCGCCTCCTCTGGTCGGTCGGGGGGGCGCCTGTTAGGGGGGAGGGGAACTGGGGGGGAAAGCATGATTCTCCAACACGCGGCGTCCTGCCGGTGAGACTCCTCGCTCTCAGGTGATAAGAAGCGGCTGGTAACTGCACATGTATCAGAGGAAGCAGGAATGGAATTGGCCAAGTACAATTGGGGAGAAAAAACAGGTCAAAATCTCTATGTGTATGAGCGGGGGGCTGCCCACTGATCTGTGCCTTGTGCCCTGAGGATCTGTCTGTGTGTGTGTGTGTGTGTGTGTGTGTGTGTGTGTGTGTGTGTGTGTGTGTGTGTGTGTGTATGTGTGTGTGGGTGTGTGTGTGTGTGTGTGTGTGTATGTGTGTGTGGGTGTGTGTGTGTGTGTGTGTGTGTGCGTGAGTGTGTGTGCATGTGCACTTACACGTGCAGGCGTATGTGCGCATCTCTGCTTGCACCTGATTCTTTTACTACTAAAGCCTGCAGCCAGTCGACCATGGGCTGTGTGTGTGTGTGTGCGTGGCATGTGTGTGTGTGTGTGCGCGTGTGGCATGTGTGTGTGTGTGCGTGTGTGTGCGTGCGTGTGTGTGTGTGTGTGTGCGTGCGTGGTGTGTGTGTGTGTGCATGTGTGTGTGTGTGTCGGCATCGGCTGTTTGAACAGTGCGTTGTTTTCTTTGCTAATGCTCGCAGCTGCAGCCTGTGAGGCATGAGCTAATGATGATGAAAGTTCAAGGCGAGCTGGATCCAGCAGTACAGTTGACTTTGGGTCACAGTCAAGCCGGGCCTGACCTCTTGGGTCGCGGTGCGGTGCGGTGACTCACAGCACCAAGGGTGGAATGAACGCTAAATGATGTTATGTGACACCTTGTGGTCGGAGACTTTGGTCGGACTTTATTGGCCTGTTAAGCCCAACTCGTGCTGTCATACGAATGATAGAGGACAGAAATGGCCGACGGTTTGACACCGACCAGAACCACTCGGCGCATACCGACGCTGACATTTGCTTGTACTTGAGGGGGGGGGGGGGGGGGGGGGGGGGGGTGTTGTCTTGGACCGGGCTCACGCTGTGTTGGTTTTTAGTGATCGTCCAGAGAAATCCTCCCTCGTCCCCGACTCCAGCGCCTCGTGTTTTATGGGCCCGCTCGTCTTGCTCGTTCTGAGTCGCTCTCATGTCCCGACGCTTCACGGAGCAGGTTCTGGAGCAGGTTCTGCCGCTTTGTAACTCGTCCAAGGAGGATGTTCCTGCCATAAAAGCCACTTTTTATGGCCCTTTGCTGATCGTTTCTGGAGACGCTCTGAGACGACGATGATGATGTTCCAAGGCAGGAAGAAGAAGCACCATCTCTGTTCTCCACCTCCCCCCACCTCCTATCTCTATACATTGAGAAGGTGTAGTAGAGAGAGAGAGAGACAGGGCGTAGCGGGTTATGCTAAACACATTGTCATTACAACAACTTATAGGTGCTCAGGAAAACAAACCCGAGGCTCTAAACACAAACACGGGATGGTTTTGGAGGGCGATGAGAGTTTGATGTTGCGTGTGCAGCGCTGGTTGGTTAGCGTCGGGTCAGACATGTTGTGACTGGTAGAGTGATAAAGTGTTTGATGTTAGGTTTTTACCTCCCTGCCTGCCCTCCCTCTCTCTCTCATTTCCAATTCATTTCTACTCCCCCCCCCCCCCTCATCTCCCTCTTTCTGCAGGCTATTGCAAAACTGGAGTCGCTGCCTTTGATGGCTTCTCTCGTTCTTTCCCCCTCGTCGCTCAGCACATTCATACAAAGTCAATTAAAAATGCACTCAGAGCGAGAAGTCCAGCTTTCCTCTGAGGTGTTTCTGTTTTAGCATTATGGGATATGAGGAGAGGGGGAGTATGGAAGTCAATTCATAGGAGCACCAGAGAGCAGTGGTTCTCTTTTTCACCTCAAGGACCCATAAACTCATACAATTTTTAGACCGTGGACCAAGGCAGGATTGATAAGACCATGGATCGATACGATTTCTGCATTTAGATGTTTCATTCCAGAAAGTGTATGAAACCCATGACCAAAATAGTCATACATTACTGTTATTGTGCGACTTATGGATGGAATTATAGTGAAAATGAATGATTCCCCTTTTTGTTGGGGACCCCCTGGAACCCCCCCCCCCCACCCCCCCCCCCCCGTCAAGGTCCCCGGGCCCCACTTTGAGAAGCGCTGGCACAGGGAGAGTAGTTCTAAGAAGTGGTGCTCGTAAAGGTAAATTGTATGCCATCATCCTCCCCCTGGTCGCTTCCTTTAGCTCTAACATCTATACTGTAGCTGGTATCAGAGCACCTTTAGCTCTAACATCTATACTGTAGCTGGTATCAGAGCACCTTTAGCTCTAACATCTATACTGTAGCTGGTATCAGAGCGCAAACAGTTCACCCCTTTGAACTTCAAATGAGCTGATTCAATTAAATTCGCGGGGCTAAACTTCCCTTTGATAAACGGCGGCATTAATATGGATAATAATAAGAGTGAAGTGTTCTTCGCCCCTCCCTCCAGCCCTTTCCCTTTCCAACTCACCCTCGGTCTATATCTCTATTGATCTCACATCCCTGTCATTAAGCCTTCGTTTAGGCTTTGATCAGTGAATCCCCTCTACATGCAAACACACAGACCTACACGCACCTGTCAATCTAACACACAGACCTACATGCACCTGTCAATCTGAGACACAGACCTACACGCACCTGTCAATCAAACACACAGACCTACACGCACCTGTCAATCAAACACACAGACCTACATGCACCTGTCAATCTGAGACACAGACCTACACGCACCTGTCAATCAAACACACAGACCTACATGCACCTGTCAATCTGAGACACAGACCTACACGCACCTGTCAATCAAACACACAGACCTACACGCACCTGTCAATCTGACACACAGACCTACACGCACCTGTCAATCTGACACACAGACCTACACGCACCTGTCAATCAAACACACAGACCTACACGCACCTGTCAATCAAACACACAGACCTACAAGCACCTGTCAATCTGACACACAGACCTACACGCACCTGTCAATCAAACACACAGACCTACATGCACCTGTCAATCAAACACACAGACCTACACGCACCTGTCAATCTGACACACAGACCTACACGCACCTGTCAATCTGAGACTCAGACCTACACGCACCTGTCAATCAAACACACAGACCTACACGCACCTGTCAATCAAACACACAGACCTACACGCACCTGTCAATCAAACACACAGACCTACATGCACCTGTCAATCAAACACACAGACCTACACGCACCTGTCAATCTGACACACAGACCTACACGCACCTGTCAATCTGAGACACAGACCTACACGCACCTGTCAATCAAACACACAGACCTACACGCACCTGTCAATCTGACAGACAGACTTACACACACCTGTCAATCAAACACACAGACCTACATGCACCTGTCAATCAGACACACAGACCTACACGCACCTGTCAATCAGACACACAGACCTACACGCACCTGTCAATCTGACACACAGACCTACACGCACCTGTCAATCTGACACACAGACCTACACGCACCTGTCAATCTGACACACAGACCTACACGCACCTGTCAATCTGACACACAGACCTACACGCACCTGTCAATCAAACACACAGACCTACACGCACCTGTCAATCTGACACACAGACCTACACGCACCTGTCAATCTGAGACACAGACCTACACGCACCTGTCAATCTGACACACAGACCTACACGCACCTGTCAATCTGACACACAGACCTACACGCACCTGTCAATTAGACACACAGACCTACACGCACCTGTCAATCAGACACACAGACCTACATGCACCTGTCAATCAGACACACAGACCTACATGCACCTGTCAATCAGACACACAGACCTACATGCACCTGTCAATCAGACACACAGACCTACATGCACCTGTCAATCAGACACACAGACCTACATGCACCTGTCAATCAGAGAGAGACAGCCTGAACAGAGGCGAGAGAGGGCTAGACTGCATGTCTTTGGGATAATGAGAGGGCAGCTAAGGTAGAGGCTCCAAGCCTGGTGAGGCTACTCGTCTATCTGACAAATCAAAGACAACACATCCTTTCAAATCCGCTCCGGTATCAAAGACGTGCCGTCTATTCCTCATCTAATTGCAACTTGGAATGAGCGCGCGGGGGGGCGGTTTGAGCCTAAATGGACCCTCTAAAAGCCCTTCCTGAAAAACACTTTAAAAGGCGACAGCGTTTTCCTTTCCGCCCCATCGGCAGGAATCAAAGTCCACGTCTTCGTACCTCCGGAGCTCACGTTTCAATGTGCCTTCTTCCTTTGACTCGGCTGGTAATCAGTCATTTAGGGTTGAGTGTCTTCTTCTGCTCATCCCGGATGTTCTCATCATCATATCTTATCATTATCCACGGCTTTAACGGCACCTCCTAAATACAGAGTGGAGAGCGGAGAGCAGCCAAAGTGGCCTGGAAGGAGAGACGGTCTTCTACTGGATCTTTTTGAAGGGTCCCGTCAGTGTTGGGCTTCACCTTGATCTTCTGACGCACATGATTTCCAGCTGAAGTTAAAGGAGCATGGGATAAGGTGATCTCTGATACCATTCTCTAAGATATAACAGAACTTGACATTTTTAATAAAAATCGGATCTCGTCATCTCCGGAATATCCAGCCCTGCAGGCGCTATCAGCGCGCTCTCTCTCTGACTAACATAAAAGCAGCTGCATGCGAGGCCAGCGCTGCCCTGCTCCTCTTCCTCTTCCTCTCTGTGATAAGATAGGCCAGGACGATGACGTAGGTGAGGGTTAGCGGGTTACAGTGTTGGCTGTCTTGATACTCCAGGTGCACCACACAGCTGGGCCTATCTAGGTCAATTAAAATGAGATGCATGTGTTGCCAGCATCGGAGGTTTTGTCTGCCTGTCTCTCTCTCTCTCTCTCTCACACGCATACACACACATACACACACACACACTCACACACACATGCAGAGACAGCTTTGCCCATGTCTATATATTACTGCAGTGATTCCAGAGGTTAACACCAGGTTAAGTGGCTGACCTTCAGGTTGGACCTCCGAGGGGAGGGAGGGATAATATTTCTACTGATGGACGGACGGCGGGTGAGAAGGGTCACACAGGCATACACAAGCGTACAGAGTTATTATAGTTTGGGATTTTTCATCGTTTTTTTGTTTTTCCATTTCATTTTTCATTTTTGTTTTCAATTCAGTTTAGTTAGTTAGTTTCAGCAGAGTGGGTTTGCTTAGTTTGTTTAGTTTTTTATAGTTTAAAAATGTTTTAGTTTGAGTTTAGTTTTTATTCGTTTGAGTGTTATTATTATTATTATTTTCTATAACATGGGGACATTTTTCAAGGGCAAGATTTGTTTATTTGTTTATTAAAAGGATCCCCATTAGTCACTAGTCATTAATCACTAGTTATTAGTCATTAGTCACTAGTCTTCCTGGGGTCCAGGACAACAAGTACATTACATGTCATGCAAACAATGAAATATAATAATAATAATAATAATAATAATAATAACAATAATAGAACATGTCGCAAAAGAGTGAAAGAAAAAGAAGAAAAAAGAAAGAAAAATACACTGTTTAACAGTAAATCTAGAATCAGATAGAACAATGTATGCATGGTCCTCAAGCACTCTGTTAGCGAGTGGACCAGAATATCAATATACAAACATAAGATGACTACCTGAGCTTCTCTGCCACAGCGTGCCGTTTGAGACTTGATTCCAGCTCAGTGTTTATTAGTTTGAGGCAATGGGACATGGTGATACACGGTGATACATGGAGTAATCAGCAGCTGGCATGCTTTAGTAAAAGGCCTCATTGATCATCCATGATGGCAAGGTGTCCTCACCTTCGTTACTAATAGCTGCTCTCTGTCATTTGATCCGTGAATCACCACAATCACGTTGAATTATGTGCGAGGTGGAATTTCTTATCGACACCATCCGGGGGCAAAGTGAAATTTCAACCATCCCCAAATCAAATGAAAAGAAAAGAAAATAGTTTGAGCCACAGTTTGACAAGAGCGAGGCGCCTTTCATTAAAACGAGATTGATGTGGAACGACTCGGAGGCTAAGTGCGGAACATTCACTCTCCTATGTACTCCTCGTTTACACGCGCATAAATAACTCACACGCGCTGATATCATGGAAACATTTGGTCAATGGCAACTGTTGGTATTCTGATGTCTATCAAAGAACGTCTGAACATTTCTTTCCTTTTTCAATATCCATCTTCACTTTCGACATAATTATCCCTTTGACAAATGAAGTCGGCAAAAAAGCATGATTCTGTTTTGGCTCTAATGGCACAGTTAATAGAGAAGGGCTGGTTGGCAATAAGACTTACACATCATACCATGGCCTGAACTACAATGTTGGGTTTTCTAAAACTCTATTATTGGCCCTACTCTTCCCCCTTTTAGAAAAGGTATTTCACTTTTCATTGGTGCTACCTATCTCCCCCCCCCCCCCTCCAATGCGTCTGTAACTAATCATTGCATTTGAATTGCGACCAAAAGACGGCACTTAAGGGCCTTTTGCAGAAAGAGGCTTAGATCTATTTTACTGGTGTCAGGACCTCCGCGAGGCCTATTGAAACCGTTAGCGCTGGAAAAGTAGCTATTCAAACGGTCCCCGGTGGCGAGCTTGTGCAATAGCGGAAACTGAGATCGCATTGAAGACGAAGACATATTGGCCTCCGAGGGGCGACAAACAGGTGGTATACAGGCCTATTTATAAGTGAAAATCATCCGTGTTTTTCCAAGTAGTTTTAGGATGTTTGAGCAGATTCCCCCACATGTGACAGTGTATATATCTCTAATTCTGGAATAACAAATAACACTGGAATTTGTAGGGTCAATGCGCACTGCAGTCAATACATCATATCGCATATCAAACTGTGAATCATCGATGTATTCCATCTCTGTGCATATTGAGACACAGAACTCTTATGTTCTGACTAAGAGTTCTGACTGTGGTTCTGAGAAGCATGACTAAACGACCACACAATGGCTTGGACTATGATCAATCCGGGTTTGCATTCGGTACCAATATGCGATCGTGTGTGTGTGTGTGTGTGTGTGTGTGTGTGTGTGTGTTTGTGTTGATAGATATGAGCCCTATAAGAGATCTAAACTAGGCTGAGTGTGAGACTTGGCAGGCGGCGGGTTGGGGTTGAGTGG